>NC_086449.1:843078439-843102531 GCF_028390025.1 Pseudophryne corroboree
TCTGAAGAATACATGTGTTACATTTCATCTTCCTAACATATCCGGAAGTAAGAGAGTTAGGGAGTCAGTGAGTGAGGAAATGAGTCAGTGAGTGAGTAAGGGCTTTCATGTGTGTGTGTGTATATATATATATATATATATATATATATATATATATAATATAATGTATGTAGAAACGCTCATTTTGCTGCTATGCTGCTTTCTTACTTTTGCAGCATTTTTTCCACTCCTGCTTAAAACTTTTGCACAGTACTATATGCGTGTATATTAATGTTATATACACACACATTTATAGAACACTGCAAGAAAATGGATATGGACACAAATCCTCTGTAAACCATATTCATGCACTTAGTTTGAGAGTTTGTTGTTATTCACGTACAATAGCCTTTATTAAATAACACATTCCAATATACTGCCATCAGGGACGGTTCTAGCTTCCTTTGGCACCCCTCCCCCTCTCCCCCCACCACCACCAATTCAAAGCGGGGACTGTGTGCAAAAAATAGGGTGTGGCTTCATGGGGAAGGATCATGGCCACAGAATAGTAACAATTCACATTACACCACACAGTGGTATCCCTTAAACACATTATGCAATGTTAGAGCCTCTTATACATATTACACCACAGTAGAACAGAGCCTCTTATACACATTACACCGCAGTAGAGCAGAACCTCTTATACACATTACACCACAGCAGAGCAGAACCTCTTATACACATTACACCACAGCAGAGCAGAGCCTCTCATAAACATTACACCGCAGTAGAGCAGAACCTCTTATACACATTACACCACACAGTGGTATCCCTTAAACACATTATGCAATGTTAGAGCCTCTTATACACATTACAGCACAGTAGAACAGAGCCTCTTATATACATTACACCACAGCAGAGCCTCTCATAAACATTACACCGCAGTAGAGCAGAGCCTCTTATACACAATACACCGCAGTAGAGCAGAACCTCTTATACACATTACACCACAGCAGAGCAGAACCTCTTATACACATTACACCACAGCAGAGCAGAGCCTCTCATAAACATTACACCGCAGTAGAGCAGAACCTCTTATACACATTACACCACACAGTGGTATCCCTTAAACACATTATGCAATGTTAGAGCCTCTTATACACATTACAGCACAGTAGAACAGAGCCTCTTATATACATTACACCACAGCAGAGCAGAGCCTCTCATAAACATTACACCGCAGTAGAGCAGAACCTCTTATACACATTACACCACAGTAGAGCAGAGCCTCTTATACACATTACACTGCAGTAGAACAGAGCCTCTTATACACATTACACCACACCACAGCAGAGCCTCTTATACACATTACACCACAGTAGAGCAGAGCCTCTTATACACATTACACTGCAGTAGAGCAGAGCCTCTTATAGACAATACACCACAGTGGAGCAGAGCCTCTTATACACATTACACCACAGTAGAGCAGAACCTCTTATATACATTATGCCAGGTAGAGCAGAGCCTCTTATACACATTACACCACAGTAGAGCAGAGCCTCTTATACACATTACACCACAGTAGAGCAGAGCCCCTTACACAGACTACATTAATGTCTCAAATATAAATGTCCCATACTCAGAATAAATGGTATGGAAGAGTCTCACCCTGTCAGCGTCCTGTTGGTGCAGATCACTTACCCATCTTCCTATGTGTCCTCCATTTGCTGTCCTGCAGTGAAATTTGGGTTGCCGCAATGTTCGTCCTGCTGGATAAGTTAGCACCCACTTCACCTCCTCCTTTGCTTCAGTGGGTTCCCGGTGCCAGCGGTCCTTGTGGCTGATGAGACTACAGCGTGTAGCTCGTCCTGGTTGTGGGTCACGTGCACCGCAAGACCCTGTGATAGGCGGGATCTCCCCTCTCCAGCCAGAGAGAGTGTTGGCGGGAGCAGATGGCGCTGGCAGGGTGACTGCGGACGCAGTCTCAGACCGCGCCACCCTGCTAGCCCACCTCTAAAACCGCCACTGGTTGTATGCAGCTCTGCGGCCAGACAGCTCTTATTTATCTACAAGTCCGCAAACCATGCAATCCATCAACATGCAGTCTCTGAACGGTATGCGTTTAAAATACTGCCCGTTGGGATCCCGGCAGTCGCAATACCGACGCCATAATGCCGACAGGGGTACAATCTCGCCGCCAGAATACCGGAGATGTTAGGTGATTCTCCCTCTGTGGGTGTCCATGACTAGAACCTGTGAATAGAACCTGCATCGATGTGCGCGCCCCATTGCCGTCATTCTGGCGCCCGGGATTCCGCTGTCTGTATACTGATCCCCTGAGGGTAGCCCCATTACAGCCTGGATTGTGCATGGGCTTTGCATTGCCCATTGTAGCTTCGTTGGAGGGCAGGCGTGGTGGTTATGGTTCCACGGTGTCATTATTATCCCTCTTCTCTTCAGCAGACCAGCAGCAGACCCAGATTTCCGAAGTGACTTGGAAGAAAACGAGATGAGAATGTTGGTGAAATCCTGACAGGCCTTTCAGAAGGAGTAAGTCTGGGGGAAGAGGATTCCTATCTCTCATGTGTGGACTGTATGGACATTTCTCCAGGGATCCTGTGATTGTAGTTGGCGTGAGTGCCCCATACATGATGTCCGTCCCATTGAGTACATTTGTGTTCTGTGTGTAGCGCGTTGGAAGGAGATGCGGCGCAGCTAATGTGCTCTCTCCTGGATACACCAAGAGAAGTGCAATAAAGAGGGTAAATCACATTATTTCATTAGCGCGTTGTTTCAGTACAGTAGATGTAAGGCGGGGGCTCTAACAGGGGGTTGGGTTTGGTACAATGTGCCCAGGACCTGGAAGTACAAAGCCCCCACAATGCTGTGCCCACTACCCTATTTGCTTCATAGTGCTGGGTACCACTAGATGGCCATTGGAAGGGTGGCATTGAATTGTTCCAGTTTTGCCACCAGGGGATAGCTGGTAAATTTTAGTCTTGGGGCAAACAGAAACGAGATACTTCTACTAACGCACTGCAATGGTTCTGGCTTGGTTGGCCCATAGTAGGTGTGGTGTACAGTATATAGCCAATGGGCTATATGACAAACCACTACCTGCGAGCGCCATCTGCCACTGCAGAACTATTCTAGTGACATCGACACAATACAGAGAGCATTCTAGTGACCTATTTATTATTATTATTATTATTATTATTACATTTTATTTATAAGGCGGCACAAGTGTTTGGCAGCGCCGTACAAAGGACAGTACAGGGAGACAACTTACATTACAGTAAATAAATAACAGAGATCGAGTACAGGTAACAGAGCACCACAATTCTCATACATAATACAGCTTAGATGTAAGTAACGAGGGAGTGATCATCGTACTACTAGGAGCTGGCGGCCATAGATAGAGAGGAGCCTTTACCAGCAGGAGAGAAAGTGGTAACGATGGTCGCTGAGTAGGAGAGAGCTGTGAGTGATGTGTGTGGAGAAGAGGGCTTAGATAACAAGAGGACAGAGGGCCCTGCTCTGAAGAGCTAACAATCTAGTGGGAAGGGGCAACAGATAGATGACATGAGGTGCAGGCAAGCGGGAGGAAACAGATAGATGACATGAGGTGCAGGCAAGCGGGAGGAAGCCTGATGGCAGTATGTAAGGAAAGCAGAGATGGTCAAGGCATGAGGCAGGGGGATGGAGGAGCGGCCTCAGGGCAGGGGGATGGAGCAGCGGCCTCAGGGCAGGGGGATGGAGCAGCGGCCTCAGGGCAGGGGGATGGAGGAGCGGCCTCAGGGCAGGGGGATGGAGGAGCGGCCTCAGGGCAGGGGGATGGAGGAGCGGCCTCAGGGCAGGGGGATGGAGGAGCGGCCTCAGGGCAGGGGGGCGGAGGAGCGGTCTCAGGGCAGGGGGGCGGAGGAGCGGTCTCAGGGCAAGGGGATGGAGGAGCGGCCTCAGGGCAGGGGGATGGAGGAGCGGCCTCAGGGCAGGGAGGTGGAGGCGTGGCCTTAGGACTAGGTTATGCATCGGGAGGGTAAGCTTTGATGATGGATAGATGGGTTTTTAGTGCCCGTTTGAAGCTTTGCAAGGTCGGAGAGAGTCTAATGGAGCGGGGGAGCGCGTTCCACTGAAGGGGTGCAGCACGGGCGTAGTCTTGAACTCGAGCATGGGAAGCAGTGACCAGGGTTGCATTGATGATGTATAATCCCTCCTAATATATTAAAATGAAGCATATGTTTATTGCTCAATCACGGCCAAACTTTTGAATTGATTAACTTAGCATTTGGCATAAGAATAGCTCAGAGACCAGGTTAGAACAGTCTGTTTTCTCATAAATCTCACTCCCATGGACACATTTTAGGAACTTGCGTTCCAGCTGGGAGCACACCACACATAATAAGGAATCTGTGGTGCAATTAGTTTGTATCAGAGATATAAGCGCAAGTAAAAAAAAATATATAAAACAAATACACAGGTGTCAAGCGATGTGCGGCACAGCAGTAAGTCAGTCTGAGCACTGGCGTTTCTATAATGGGTGCAGTGTGTGCAGGGCACACGGGCCCCCACCGCACACACTGCACCCATTTGTAAAATACTTACCCCTCCGAAGTCCAGCGCCGGCATCCGTAGCGCCGCTAGAACACAGTAAGAATGGCCCAACGGCCATTTTCACGGCGTTCTGCGCATGTGCAGTAGAGAAATCTCAGGAAAAATGGACGCCGCACCATTTTCCCGGAGATCTGCGTATGCGCAGTAGAGTCTGAGCCCTCTAGTGCTCAGACTCTACGCCGCTCCGGGCAGAGAGGAGGGGGCCCGACGGAGGAGGCTGAACACGGGCCTCCTCCTCTATTAAAACGCCCCTGCTGGAATGGAGTAGCTGCACGTAGTAAATCCACAATGTTTGTAGCTTATAGCAGAGGTCCTCACAGTACTCCAATGGTCCAGGTTTTAAGTATATCAATAGCTCAGCACAGATGATAAAATCAAATTGGCTGAGGTACTAATTAAGTCACCTGTGGCCAAGCATGGATATTCTTAAAACCAGGGTCGTTGAGCTACCTTGAGGACTGCGTTTGAGAATTTCTGACTTATAGTATGTCAGCCTCTCCGGTCAATAAACACGTCTTGTTGACTGCTGTTAATTATAGAATGTCTGCAGCCATAAATTAATGCTGAGATCAGAGACGTAAGTTCATATCATGCGCCCGGAGGCGCTATTGACAGTGGTGCACCCCCCCCCCCCCCCCCCCCACAGCAACAGTGACCCCCATATACTACTGGCAGCATCAGTGACCCCCATTTACCATAGACAGCATTGGTTACCCCCATACACTACAGACCGCATTTGTGGCTGCGATATGCTATATCCCTCAATCTAATTAAAAGAAAAAAAAAAAACTTTCGAAAGTATTGATTTATCTTGGACTGACAGGCCAAGAAAATTATATTGTACACTGGACACACACACACACACACACACACACACACACACACACACACACACACACACACACACACAACCAGTCGTCTGGCACTCTGTATAAATTAATAAACGCAGGTGTGTCCTCCTGGTGAGTGTATACATTTATGTATACAATCCATTATGGAAATAACAGAGGCGGCACTCCATGGGCTTCCATAGTAATAGTGTATTAAGGTCCAGGAGGATTGCCACTTATTGCCACTTTAACCTCCAGTGTCCGGTGCCTGCTCCTGTGTGCCCCCCTGATGGCTAACGCCCGGCGGCAAAAGTCTCCACTGCCTCCGGGAGTTACGCCACTGGTTGAGATGCTTTCTAATCATAAGAGCTGGGGATGTGTCTGCACACACACAATTAGCTAGATAAACATTAGGAACAAAAGTTCCGTAAGAGACCCCTGTATATTATTGGTAATTACCATTTATTGTGGGGGTGCCACCAACTACAGCTAGAGTAAATCCAACAAGAGAAGAAAAAAGGGCTGTACTATCGGTGCACACAGAGAGAGGTGGTCTGGTTATCACTTCTCCATAAAATGTAACTTTTATTATTATTATCATAAAAATAGTGTAGGGTGTCTTTATTTAGACTTCAAGTTGAGGCGAAACATATAGAGGTTAAAAAATCATTAACATAGACAAAACATATAAGAGTGCAATGAAAGTTGATGAATGTGAATAAAGATTAAAAATGTGTGTCAGCGTGTTTTATTCTACTGTCCAGAAATTATATATTTATCATACATTCAGCCAGTAATCAATAATTGTTTAATTTGTCCACATTATGTCCACTAGTGTTAATCTCACTGTACAATAATGTATAATATTTTTATGGAAACAATATTCCTATACACTCTGATGAGACCTCTTAGTGGGACATTAACATTCTAATGACATATGAGAGTCTTACATGTGTGTAGTGTAGGGGGTATGTTGGAGAGTGCAGGTCATAATAGTGTTACAATAATAGTTCAAAATTCTATACTACATTTTAGATCAAGGCAGATAGATCAATTATTGCTGCTTCTAATTTAGATGCAAAACGCCTTAGTCGTTATTGTTTTATCCATCAGGCAGTAATAACACTGATTGCACCAGTGGGATGTAGTTCTAATAGATATAGTGAGCGTTGTTTATTGTATATACAGTCCACTATGAATATATAGTACACCGTCCAATACATACATATATCTTTTGGACGGTGGAGACACAGCGTTGCGGGGGCGGAGGCCGGCAAATGGGGGGGGGGGTGCAGCGCAAACGGGGCGTGGCAGGACGTGATCACTGCGGCTGCGTGACTTCACACGCAGCCGCCGCGATCAAAAACATGACGACGGGCCTCATGCAGACGCAGCTAAGATGCGCCGACAGGAGGCATCCTTAATTTCTAACAAGCAGAAATTGTGATGCGATCGCAATTTCGCCTTGTTGAAGCGGGGGAGGGGGGCGGTCAGCATGCTGGGTGGTCTTGCCCTGCGATTGGCGCCCCCAGCATGTGAACAGAAGGATTGCATCTGCCATCCTTACTGAATCAGGCCACAGTCTTGTTACTTCTCCTTAGCGCTGCAGTCTGGAGCCGCACACTACTCTGCCATCCCGGCTCGCTGATCACATTCCCTTCTTGTAGGTGCTGGTGTGTCAGCTTCAGTGCTCGGACCCATCCACGCACAGCACATAAAGAGAAGATCCGTAGTGGTCACAGGCGAGCCTGTAGGGATGAGGCACGCTGCCAGTATAGGCGTAGTCCTTTCATCTGCAATCAAATCTTCACAGTCATTTCATTACTACTCAGTGACTCCGTATACTACAGGCGGCCTCAGTGACTCCGTATACTACAGGCGGCCTCAGTGACCCCGTGTACTACAGGCGGCCTCCGTGACCCCGTATACTACAGGCGGCCTCAGTGACCCCGTATACTACAGGCGGCCTCAGTGACTCCGTGTACTACAGGCGGCCTCAGTGACCCCGTATACTACAGGCGGCCTCAGTGACCCCGTATACTACAGGCGGCCTCAGTGACCCCGTGTACTACAGGCGGCCTCCGTGACCCCGTATACTACAGGCGGCCTCAGTGACCCCGTGTACTACAGGCGGCCTCAGTGACCCCGTATACTACAGGCGGCCTCAGTGACCCCGTGTACTACAGGCGGCCTCCGTGACCCCGTATACTACAGGCGGCCTCAGTGACCCCGTGTACTACAGGCGGCCTCAGTGACCCCGTATACTACAGGCGGCCTCAGTGACCCCGTGTACTACAGGCGGCCTCCGTGACCCCGTATACTACAGGCGGCCTCAGTGACCCCGTATACTACAGGCGGCCTCAGTGACCCCGTATACTACAGGCGGCCTCAGTGACTCCGCTTACTACAGGCGGCCTCAGTGAGCCCGTATACTACAGGCGGCCTCCGTGACTCCGTATACTACAGGCGGCCTCAGTGACCCCGTATACTACAGGCGGCCTCAGTGACCCCGTGTACTACAGGCGGCCTCAGTGACCCCGTATGCTACAGGTGGCCTCCGTGACCCCGTATGCTACAGGTGGCCTCGGTGACCCCGTATGCTACAGGTGGCCTCGGTGACCCCGTATACTACAGGCGGCCTCCGTGACCCCGTATACTACAGGCGGCCTCCGTGACCCCGTATACTACAGGCGGCCTCCGTGACCCCGTATACTACAGGCGGCCTCCGTGACCCCGTATACTACAGGCGGCCTCCGTGACCCCGTATACTACAGGCGGCCTCCGTGACCCCGTATACTACAGGCGGCCTCCGTGACCCCGTATACTACAGGCGGCCTCCGTGACCCCGTGTACTACAGGCGGCCTCCGTGACCCCGTGTACTACAGGCGGCCTCAGAGACCCCGCTTACTACAGGCGGCCTCAGTGACTCCGTATACTACAGGCGGCCTCAGTGACCCCGCTTACTACAGGCGGCCTCTGTGAGCCCTGTATACTACAGGCGGCCTCAGTGAGCCCTTATATTACAGGCGGCCTCAGTGAGCCCTTATACTACAGGCGGCCTCAGTGAGCCCTTATATTACAGGCGGCCTCAGTGAGCCCTTATACTACAGGCGGCCTCAGTGAGCCCTTATATTACAGGCGGCCTCAGTGAGCCCTTATACTACAGGCGGCCTCAGTGAGCCCTTATACTACAGGCGGCCTCAGTGAGCCCTTATACTACAGGTGGCCTCAGTGAGCCCTTATACTACAGGCGGCCTCAGTGAGCCCTGTATACTATAGGCGGCCTCAGTGACTCCGTATACTACAGGCGGCCTCAGTGACTCCGCTTACTACAGGCGGCCTCAGTGAGCCCCGTGTACTACAGGCTGCCTCGGTGAGCCCTGTATACTACAGGCGGCTTCAGTGAGCCCTGTATACTACAGGCGGCCTCAGTGAGCCCTGTATACTACAGGCGGCCTCAGTGAGCCCTGTATACTACAGGCGGCCTCAGTGACTCCGTATACTACAGGCGGCATCAGTGAGCCCTTATACTACAGGCGGCCTCAGTGAGCCCTTATACTACAGGCGGCCTCAATGAGCCCTTATACTACAGGCGGCCTCAGTGAGCCCTGTATACTATAGGCGGCCTCAGTGACTCCGTATACTACAGGCGGCCTCAGTGACTCCGCTTACTACAGGCGGCCTCGGTGAGCCCCGTGTACTACAGGCGGCCTCGGTGAGCCCCGTGTACTACAGGCGGCCTCGGTGAGCCCCGTGTACTACAGGCGGCCTCGGTGAGCCCCGTGTACTACAGGCGGCCTCGGTGAGCCCCGTGTACTAAAGGCGGCCTCGGTGAGCCCCGTATACTACAGGCAGCCTCAGTGACCCTGTATACTACAGGCAGCCTCAGTGACCCGTATACTACAGGCGGCCTCAGTGAGCCCGTATACTACAGGCGGCCTCAGTGAGCCCTGTATACTACAGGCGGCTTCAGTGAGCCCTGTATACTACAGGCGGCTTCAGTGAGCCCTGTATACTACAGGCGGCCTCAGTGACTCCGTATACTACAGGCGGCATCAGTGAGCCCTTATACTACAGGCGGCCTCAGTGAGCCCTTATACTACAGGCGGCCTCAGTGAGCCCTTATACTACAGGCGGCCTCAGTGAGCCCTTATACTACAGGCGGCCTCAGTGAGCCCTTATACTACAGGCGGCCTCAGTGAGCCCTTATACTACAGGCGGCCTCAGTGAGCCCCGTGTACTACAGGCGGCCTCAGTGAGCCCTTATACTACAGGCGGCCTCCGTGACCTCACACACTAAAAAGGAAAAGAGGGAAGCAGAGGTGTGGACGGGGACTTGTGCCTTTAAAGTAACATCAGCGCGCCGGTCACACTGGGACAAGATGCAGAATCTGAAGAGCGAACACCCCTTTATCACTCGTAGGGCTTTTCCCTGCATCGGAGGGTGCGCTTGGCCATACCACATCCGATTGGAGCTATTGCACTTGTGCTGCCACATGGCAAAACCATCATCATCATAATCATCATCGGGCAAGACATTGACAGTTGTGCATTATCTGGTACCATTGGCCATGTCGCCCCAGGGGTGACCCCCGATTTCTCGGTGGCTGGCTAAATACTCCTTTCCAGCTGGTTGCTATGAGTTAGACCCAATCTCACACCTTTAATACCCCGCTCTTGCTATATCGCTTCTGCCCCATCATTATTACACCGTCTATAATGCCATTGTAATGCTGTGTGTGACAGCTCTATAGGGGTTCTAGAAGTCTCTGTCAGTGTCCTGTGGCTTCACACATTCATATCAGAGCTGGATCAAAGGCCACATAGGCCTGGAGCTGAACATGTTAAAGGGCCTATTGTAAGAACTTGAAGTGGAGGAGGAGTGGCCAGTGCTGTGTGGGTGTGGTCAGTGCCATGTGGCCATGTACACCCCCTACACGATCAGCCCCAATGTCTCTGTAAATATAGTTATGGTGATGGGCCTATTTTTATGTGCAGGCCTGGAGCTCCATCTGCCCCATTGTTAATCCGGCCATGCTCCTATTAATGTCCCGCTATATAACTAGAAGAAGTGGACTTGTACCGTACACAGGGGGAGAAAAACGTTTGCCTTTTCCTGGTAGCATTTATGGATTTGTCACACTTCATTGTTTCAGATCTTCAAATAGAATTGAATATAAAACAGAAAACCTGAGCAATATACAGCTTTTAAATGATCATTTCATTTATTGAAGGACAAAATGCATCCAACACCAAGTGGCCTGTGTGAAATAGTACTTGCCCCCTTATAACCCTTTCACACTACCTCCTCACATTGCCCCCTGCCCTCATCATTAACAGAATAGGCTGTGTAGTGTTGTACTGCAGGAGAAGGGGTCAGACGTGAGCTGATCCCGCTGTGAGAGTCCCACTACAACCCAGGTAGATGACCATGCAGCCAGCATAGACCCGTACCACACTCTGCACTTCCACTTATGGCGCCCAACCTGCACTCTGCGATGGTGGTGGAGGGCGTGGACCCAGGGAGAGCTTCGGATGGTGGAAGATGTGGAACCAGGGAGAGCTTTGGATGGTGGAGGACGTGGACTCAGGGAGAGCTTCGGATGGTGGAGGGCGTGGACCCAGGGAAAGCTTTGGATGATGGAGGATGTGGACCCAGGGAGAGCTTCGGATGGTGAAATATGTGGAACCAGGGAGAGCTGTGGATGGTGGAGGACGTGGAACCAGAGAGAGCTTCGGATGGTGGAGGGCATGGACTCGGGGAGAACTTTGGATGATGGAGGATGTGAACCCAGGAAGAGCTTCGGATGGTGGAGGGCATGGACACAGGGAGAGCTTCGAATGGTGGAGGGCATGGACTCAGGGAGAGCTTCGAATGGTGAAGGACATGGGTCCAGGGAGAGCTTCGGATGGTGGAGGGCGTGGACCCAGGCAGAGCTTTGGATGGTGGCGGGCATGCCGGGTGCCAGCTGTATAGCAAGTCCTCTCGTGCCTGGTAACACACAAAATAAAGGGGTGTTTCCGTCCTATTTTGGTACTGATATAAAGGTTAGTATAGACAACTGGGTGAGTTCAGCAGCTGTCCGCCATACAACTTCTGTGTGGTCTATTAAAAAATAGAAATAGGGGGCGTGGCTTAACATCTGAAGAGAGCAGTTGCAGCTCCTGCTCTATTACCACTTTTTCTCCTTCCTAACCCACCCAAAACTGTCAACTTATCCCTACCCTCCCTTCTATATTCCCCCCTGCCTCTTCTACTGTCCCAAGCCTGAAGCCGCGGAGTCGGGGAGCGCCAGAAAAGCTCCCGCGGACTGCGGCCTACATTAGGCCTCAAAGCCGGGGCCTCGATTTTACTTCCCACGTGCCGGACCTCCGGCCGCGCAGTTTTCACAGCGCACTGCCTTACTTCTCATCTCCTAGCGGCCCCCGGACCTGCTACCTGCGGGGATCGTCTCCCTCTGGCCCGCGGCTACAGCTCCTGCAAGAGGCCCCGGCCCGCGGCTGGCGCTGCCACGGGCGGCCTCCTCGTTGCAGTGACGGGACCCGGCGGCACCTTCATCCCTCATGCTGCGGCTGAGTGGATTGGAGCGAAACACAGAGGAGAGGACACCAACACTGCATAGCCAGCAGCATTACTGGTAAGGTGTCCTCCCCTGTGCGGCTCCCAGATGCCATTTTCCACTAGCCCACCACCGAGATCTTCCATTCACACACCCCGCTGCACCCCCTCCCCTCCGATACCCGCGGGGAAAAAGGCTGCAGCTCGCGCCCTCAGCACACTACATATGCTGTTGGCCATAGCACCTCACCACCTTAACACTGCATTGGGACACGGGACCGGTGGGAGACGGGAGCCGCACTGCTGATATTCTCCGGTACTAGTGGTGTGGTGAGGTACTCCCCCCCCCCCCCCCCCTTCTCTTCAAGACAGGAGCACCGTATATATATATGCCTGCCTCAGCTCGCTGCCCTCTTCCTTGCATACTGCCCACCATTCACTAGGCTCTTCTCAAGATATATGAGCGGACCCTGATCATACCGTCCCACCCTCTGAGTGGGCTCACCCCGGACCTGGATGCTTGCTTTGACTCCGTGGTGATGTGACACCGCACTAGCCTGGCGCTTCGCGTGTGAGACCCGATACACCTCTGGCATTTCTTACTCTCTGCGCACCTCCGCAGCGGTTACTGTTTAATGACTGCATGGAAAAGTTCCCGATTCCTACGTCAATGACCTCTGCGGGGGCTTCACTGCCTTCTTGTGACGTAACCCCTGGTGGTAACCCCTCCGACTCCGACCGCTCAACTTCACGCTCCGCATCCCAACATACACGTAGATCCAGACCGCCTATTAAACAGCCGAAAATGAAGCATAACGACCTGGTGGCTGTTCTGGGCCCTCTGCTCGATGAAAAACTAGCGGGCATCAAAGATGCCATCGAATCCACGCTAACCCAACTCAACCAACACTCTACACGTTTGGACGAAGCGGAACAGCGAATTTCTACGCTGGAGGATGACTTGTCCTCAGCCCAGAGAACCATACAAGCTAACCAATTGGAGATTGCTAACCTTTCAGAGAAGATCGATGATCTTGATAATCGTAGCCTGCGTAATAATCTGAGGGTCATCGGCATCCCGGAATCGGTCAAGGGTCATGAGCTTATGAACCTCCTCTCATCTGGCATCCCAGAGCAATTAGCTATGAATCTTAAAGGAGTCCCACTCATAATTGAGAGAGCTCACCGGCTCAGACCAGAGCGGAGGAACCCAGCTGGACAACCCCGTCCCGTCATAATGAGAATCTTGAACTATGCCGACAAGATGAGACTTGTCGACCACTATCGTAAAATGGCCTCCTTATCCTACAACGGAGAACGACTCCTCATCTTTCAAGATTTCTCAGCACTTGTTGCTACCAAGCGCAGAGAGTTTGCTTCTGTTTGTAAACACCTCTTCGAAACCAAGGTCAAGTTCTCTCTCCTTTACCCAGCTCGCCTCTGGATTTTTGAAAACAGCAAACCACTGTTCTTCGATGACCCGGGTGAGGCGAAACTACACTTCTCTCTACCCGATACTTGACTTTGACTATTACCTACTGACTTACTGCTTATCAATATTTTGATCCTTTCTCGCGGGTTTCGCCTGTGAAGTGCAATATATGTGAAGCATGACTGCTTCTTGCTCACTCCTTACTTGTTTACAGTTCTTACTGTTCATGTTAATATTTGGACAAAGATTTGGTAGAATGAAGGAGGCGCTCCTGACGGATGACTGTACCTGCTGCCTCTCTCTTGCACCACTGGATTAATCCCAAGAATAATCCAAAGGGGTAGAACTAGACAAAAGGTGTGGGTGCAGGGAGTTGGAGCTGGAAAGGGGTGGGGGTTAAGCTGATGATTCAGCTGGGGTGTTTATGGTGTTTTTTTGAGGTAATGAAGAAAGATACTTATCTAGGTGTTCTCAATGGATTTCTGATTTCTGAGAGAAGGATGGTTATTTTCTCCAGGAATGATGTAGTCATACGGCGTGGTATTATGAAAAACACAAAATAGCAAATTTTGGGTTTTGGGGAATCTCA
Organism: Pseudophryne corroboree; assembly: GCF_028390025.1. NCBI lineage: Eukaryota > Metazoa > Chordata > Amphibia > Anura > Myobatrachidae > Pseudophryne > Pseudophryne corroboree. Next base: position 843,092,441 of record NC_086449.1, read on the forward strand.
ATGGGGATAGTAAACACTTTTTTTAAACACAAGTGGGGAGGAATCTCGGTTAGGTAGATCGTACCTCACTTACAAAAGTGAGTGAGATTGGAAGCATATAAGGGTTTCTTTAGAAAATGATGCTAGGATTCTCAGCGTACCTAACTTACAAGAAAAAGAGTGGGTATAAACACATCAGGGTATCTTTGTAAGCTGTGCTGCGTACCGGTACTCACTGGAAGGGACGTATTCAGTCTGCACATCAAGGTTTCTTTTATCCAATCAGCATGCTTATTCACCCTTAAGTACAGTGACCAACTGTGACGCTGAAGAAGGTTGATTCGATCTAGAACGCCCCGTCACTCCAATTCATCCCAGAAGTTCTCAATGTGGTCAAGATCTGGACTTTGAGCTGGCCAGTCCATCCTGGTTACATGATTTTCTTTATACCAGTCCAGCATCGATGCTGGACTGGTATAAAGAAAATTATGTAACCAGGATGGACTGGCCAGCTCAAAGTCCAGATCTTGACCACATTGAGAACTTCTGGGATGAATTGGAGTGACGGGGCGTTCTAGATCGAATCAACCTTCTTCAGCGTCACAGTTGGTCACTGTACTTAAGGGTGAATAAGCATGCTGATTGGATAAAAGAAACCTTGATGTGCAGACTGAATACGTCCCTTCCAGTGAGTACCGGTACGCAGCACAGCTTACAAAGATACCCTGATGTGTTTATAGTACCCACTCTTTTTCTTGTAAGTTAGGTACGCTGAGAATCCTAGCATCATTTTCTAAAGAAACCCTTATATGCTTCCAACCTCACTCACTTTTGTAAGTGAGGTACGATCTACCTAACCGAGATTCCTCCCCACTTGTGTTTAAAAAAAAGTGTTTACTATCCCCATTGAGATTCCCCAAAACCCCAAATTTGCTATTTTGTGTTTTTCATAATACCACGCCGTATGACTACATCATTCCTGGAGAAAATAACCATCCTTCTCTCAGAAATCAGAAATCCATTGAGAACACCTAGATAAGTATCTTTCTTCATTACCTCAAAAAAACACCATAAACACCCCAGCTGAATCATCAGCTTAACCCCCACCCCTTTCCAGCGCCAACTCCCTGCACCCACACCTTTTGTCTTGTTCATGTTAATATGTTTATGTTTTTTGCCCGACCCGGGGACTTAGGCCCCTCCTAGGTTGTCCTCCCCCCGCTCGCTGGGACGGGGTTTGGCCCCATTTTACCCTACACATATTTAACATATTGTTCTCGACCGTAGGTGTGGGTTGATATGGCTTCTGTGGCCTCCCCACCCTCTCACAGTACTGGAGTTTCCCATAATACCCCATTATGCATAATTTCCTGGAATGTTAAGTGGCTTAATCACCCCGTTAAGAGAAAGAAAGTAGTCTCTCATTTAAAACGTATGGCTCCTCAAATAGTATTTCTTCAAGAAACACACTGGCTAGATGATCCGTGGAACTCCTTACGGGCTCCCTGGATAGGGGAATGCATATCGGCCCCATATCATACCAAATCCCGGGGAGTGGCCATCATTTTCCATGCTAGCTTACAGCACTCGATCAGTAGAACCCACATTGACTCCGAAGGTAGATTCATTTTACTTGACGCATTAATCGATGGAACCATGTATACTCTTCTTAACGTATATGCTCCCAATGTCTCCCCTGACTCTTTCTTTGCAGCTCTCCTGTCGATTCTCCTACAGTGGGCCGGCCAAAATTTGGTTGTGGGTGGCGATTTCAACTTGGTATTCGACCCATCCATGGACAGATCTCGGGTAAGTGCCTCTGTCCCCCCTTCCACCTCTCAACTATTGTCTACTTTTTGCACACAACTTGACTTACTTGACCCTTGGCACATCTTCCACCCAACCCAGAAAGACTTTTCATTTTACTCTCATCCCCACTCCTCCCACTACCGTATTTATTACATCTTCACTTCCACATCTCTCTTCCCAAAGGTCACACATACGTCTATTGCAGACATAATCATCTCCGATCAAGACCCTATATCTATAGATATTCGTATGACCCTATCTCCTCGTAGCCCCCCATGCTGGCATTTTCCAGCATATCTCCACCACTCTGCTGACTTTCTTCTTCACCTCAAACAATCCTGGCTTAATTACACTCTAGACAATAGTGACCATACGCTGGACTCTCCTGTATTTTGGGGTGCTGCTAAGGCGGTCCTTCGAGGACATGTGATGTCCTATACTCACGCAAAAAAGAAGAAATTCTCTTCGCAGCTGCAGGCTCTGAGTGCGTCACTCACCTCCTCGTATCGGAGATACAAACAACTTGATACCCCAGCCTGTAAAGAGGCATATCTCTCAGCAAAGCTCATATATGACACTTTCCTTACTGAACAGGCTCAACTCTCCTATGACTATCAAAGGAATAAGTTTCACAGATGGGGCAATAAGTCGGGCAGGCTATTAGCCAATTTGATCAAGGGCCCTAAATCCCGCACTTGGATTAACACCATTGACATCTCCGGAAAATTAGTTTCAGACCCCGACTCTATCTGCACCGAATTTATGCGCTTTTACCGCTCTTTGTACACTAAGGGCCCTGACGACCCCGCTGCTAACCATTCTTTTCTAGAATCCGCTGATCTCCCGACTCTCTCTCAGGAAGAAAGAGACCTGCTAGACAGCCCAATTACCACTGAGGAGGTCGTAAACACTATTAAAAGCCTGCCTAATAATAAAAGCCCTGGTCCCGATGGCTATAGCGTGGAATTTTACAAAATGATGCGTGATGAATTGGCCCCTACTCTCACCTCCCTTTACAATCACATTCTTTCTTCCAAACTAACCCCTATTAGGTTTAATGAGGCTAAAATCATTGTCATAGCAAAACCTGGTAAAGACCCCTCCCTTCCTATAGACCAATATCCCTCTTGAATCAGGATTTTAAAATCTTAACCAAACTCATGGCCACTCGCCTACAATCCTGTCTGTCCCGCATCATATCACCAGCTCAGTTGGGCTTCCTCAGAAACAGGCAATCTCTGAAAGGCATTAGGGCGGCTCTTGCTGCTATTACTCGCTCCCATAACTTAGTAGACAACATTCTGATTAACCTAGACGCGGAAAAGGCCTTTGACAGGATCACCTGGCCTAACCTCGATCGGGTCCTACGTCATCAACATTTCGGGTAGAGGTTTTGTGGTCTTGTCAACTCCCTTTATACTGCCCCTACGGCGCAAGTGATGGTCAACAATATCTCTTCCACTCTCTTCATCCTCAAAAGAGGAACTAGACAGGGATGCCCCCTCTCTCCCCTCCTTTTTAATCTGGCCTTAGAACCCTTTATACGCCACATTATTAATTTAACTAGTTTCAGAGGCATCTTGAGTGGTACTCAAGAATTGAAAATCATAGCGTTTGCGGATGATATCCTTCTTCTTACTTAGAATCCCAAACAATCAATCCCGGCACTACAGGCAGCTATAACCTGCTTCTCTGCTTTTGCTGGCTTCTCGATTAATTTTGACAAATCAGAGGCCCTAGCTATATTTCGACAAGCCACTGTAGGCTGGGACCCTCCCTTTCCGTTCCGATGGGCCCCCACCCATCTCGCTTATCTAGGAATTCAACTACCCGTAGACCCTTCCCATTTTTACTCCTACAATATCCAACCTATTCTTACTAAAATTCAAACTGAGCTAGGCCTCTGGCAAAATTTCCCTCTCAACCTCCTAGGACGATGTAACCTCGTCAAAATGGCTAGCTTTCCCAAATTGCTTTATGTACTACAGATGGTCCCTGTATTACTCACAAAGTCTGACCTTTCCTTCCTTAACGCACATATATCTAAGTTTATTTGGGCCAATAAACGGCCTCGGATAAGCTTCCTCAAGTTGTCCCAATCGGTGCAGAATGGAGGGTTAAATCTAGTATCTACCTGATATAGAGCAATATAATAGGGCCTGCCTTCTCCGCATAGCCATGGATTGGCTCAGCGCCACAAATATATTCACGGACTCGATGCTGGACTCTCAACTATGCGCCCCCCTGTCCCTTAGTTACATCTTACGTGCCAGTAATGCAACTTTGAAGGCGCATCACCTTGACAATACCCTTTTAACCTCCACTATCTTAGCATGGAAAAGGTCTAGGAAATCACTAGATATACATTGTCTCCACTCGACGTTTCTCCCTTTTCTAGGGAATTTAGACTTTCACAACGGACGGGCCTCTCCTTAACTCCTCACATGAACCACTTACCTTCACTGAAGTTATAGACAAATACAACATTAACCCCAACCATGAATTTTATTATTTTCAGGCCTCTCATTATATACGTTCAATTCTGGTGCGGTTTGATGTTAGGGATTTCCTTAACCCCCTTGATACACTCCTCCATTCCGGTACATACTCCATATCAACTATATATGTTCGAATACGCACGGACATTATAACCTCTTCTGATCTTCTACAACTCACAAAATGGTCATCCCAAATCCCTTCTTTATCCCCGGAAGCAGTGTTAGACTGCTTTAACACATCTTTGCGGCTTATTCCAGCAAGTGTCTATCAGGAAATGTCATATAAAATCCTACATAGGGCCTACATTTCTCCAAAGCGGGGTCACTTGATGGGCCTCTCGGAGTCTGCAGCATGCATCAAATGCTCCGCACCGGTAGCCGACATTATGCACTGCTTTTGGCACTGCCCCCATATACAAACGTTTTGAGGCGAACTGCAAGCATACAGCTCCTCCTCCTTAAGTATTAATTTTCGATGCACAGCCTCTTGGGGGCGCTTTTTGGTCACCTTTCCGACCAGCCAACCATCCCCTCTACCGACAAGAAATTGGTGACTCTTTTATCAGCCGTGGGGAGGAAAGCTATACTCCAACAGTGGATACACGCTACTCCCCCCTCCCTACCCATGGCCACCTCCAGACTGCTCTTTCTCTTTACCATGGACTGGTTGGAGACATCTCTCGATAAAGAGACTCTTACCCCTGCATTATTTCTCTGCTGGGGAAAATACATTCATACACTGCCCACATCCACTACAAGAGCCATCCAACAAAGCTTCCACTACACCACTTGGTACTGTCACCAACTTTTAGACCATAAACCCCTTATTTCTCTGCCATAACTAAATATGGTGGAAGTCCTCCCTCTGCTCTCTGAGACAACTTTCTTCTTCTTTCTTACTCTCCCCCCCACCTCACTCCACTCCTCTTCCAATCTCTCTTCCATAACTCAGTATGGTGGAAGTCCTCCCATCTGCTCTCTGAGACAACTCTTTCTTCTTCTTTCTTACTCTCCCCCCCCCCCCCCCCCCCCCCTCACTCCACTCCTTTCTCAATCTCTCTCCCATAACTCAGTATGGTGAAAATCCTCCCTCTGCTCTCTGAGACAACTCTTCCTTCTTCTTTCTCCTCCCCCCCCCCCCCCCACCTCACTCCACTCCTCTTCCAATCTCTCTTTGACCTCCAGTACTCCTATCCTTTTCTTCTTTCCCTGCCCTGCTATTCTCTCCATGGATGGGTTGAGGCCCCCCCTGGCCTTGGCGGACAATACTTTAGTTAAGTTTACTTTTTGTTATATATTTTTATTTATTTTTTTAATTTATTTTTTTGGATGCGTGTCCTCCATGTTGAAGGACACCTGGATATATAAATACAGTTTAGCCAGATATGACTAAGTGCCAATTTTGACTATACTTTATACTAGATAGACTGTGAATCTTGACTATCTAGTGTACTATCTAGCCTTACGATACCGACCCCACGGGAGCGCGCATCGGGATCGAATCTGTATCGCAAGCTGCCTAGCACCATGAGATATGCACTAACTTTTCATAAGATTTTGACTATATAGTCAAAATCTCACAGATTTATCTCACCGTGTGTACACACCCTTAGTCCTGTACATTAGGCTCTGTACCTATCACCTGTACTGCTCATTTTGGTTTATACTTATACCTCAATAAAATATATTTGGAAAAAAATAAAATAAACCTATAGGAACTGCGCTCCACTATACCATAACTTCTATTTAAATCGCAGATAATATATATATATATATATATATATATATATATATATATATATATATATATATATATATATATAATATATTGAGAATCTGTGCAAGCCCAACTAAATATTAAATGTATTTATTACATGTTGAAAAAATGTTTTTGTATAAAATACACATACAGTAAACACACACAATACCCTGACAATTATATTCAAGAGTGAGCACTCGAATGGACATAAATAAATTGTGGACATTTTCCAATTCATATCCTTTTACAGTGTCTTTGAGAGTAATAGGATTATATATACTCTGTGGATAACAGATCCTGATCATGGGGGGGGGGGGGGCATAGCACCGATCCTGTGCACAGGGAGGCCCGCACCGATCCTGTGCACAGGGAGGCCCGCACCGATCCTGTGCACAGGGAGGCCCGCACCGATCCTGTGCACAGGGAGGCCCGCACCGATCCTGTGCACAGGGAGGCCCGCACCGATCCTGTGCACAGGGAGGCCCGCACCGATCCTGTGCACAGGGAGGCCCGCACCGATCCTGTGCACAGGGAGGCCCGCACCGATCCTGTGCACAGGGAGGCCCGCACCGATCCTGTGCACAGGGAGGCCCGCACCGATCCTGTGCACAGGGAGGCCCGCACCGATCCTGTGCACAGGGAGGCCCGCACCGATCCCGTGCTCAGTGGGGGCCCGCTCCGATCTTGTGCGCAGGGGAGGATTGCACCGATTGTGTGCGCGGAGGGGGGGGGGGGGATTGCACCGATCGTGTGCGCTGGGGGGTTTGCACAGCATTTCGGGTTTTCTTTGAGGCCACAAATGTTTTTCTCCCATGCGTAACGTTGATTTCCTGTATCCTGATAAAACTCTGTTTATTTCAGGTATTCCAGGATGAACGGGCATTTATCCAATTATCCCGGGCGATTAGGGAATAAGTCTCCTGATATCAGGTAGTCTGGTGTTACTGTATATTATGTATATCTGTGAATGGGATCTAGTGATGTAAAATATCTACACCAAAAAGGTCGATCGTGAAAAGCTTGACATGGACATAAAGCGGACAGGGTCATATTGTAGACAGTTAAAATGCCGACATGACCTTTCTTTGTATTGCTGTTTTGTTTAAAAAAAAATACAGATAAAAAAATAAATAAATGTCGACATGGACAAAAGGTGAACAGTCATAATACAGACATTACAAAACATAGTCTAAACATAGGTCGGTCGTAATGTTGATAGGCGTGTCGTTATGCCGGCTGGTGTATGCATACAGTGTTGTTGCCAATCGTCGTACATCAGATGATGAAACATTGATGTTTACACGTTAGCATACAAATATCTGTGTTCCGTCAGTGTATGATGATTGCCGACACACGCTGTGGGTGCCTACACCAGCCGGCATAATGATACACCTATCGACGTTATGACCTGTCTATATGTAGACCACATATTGTAATGTCTGTGTTATGACGGTAGAGCTTTTTGGTGTCCATGTCGACCTTTTGACCATGTGTAAGGGTGGGTACACACTACAGCAATATCGGGAACAACAAATCGCACATATCGCTCCCGTGGGTCACATGTGACATTGTCTGGTTGGCTGTGCTCCATGGCCATTCAGACGATACCGTATGCGGCGTCTTGCGGTGTAATAACGGACAAAGAGATTTCCTTCCGTCGTTCATTAAATTGTCTAGTGTGTGCCAGCAATCTGGCAATCCGCCGGGTCGCTAGTCAGCCGTATCCGCTGTCGGGCAGCTCAGCGGCGGATGGTGTGTGTCACATACAAGGGGGTATTATGTCATTACACGGCAGCGCAGATGAGCCGGGCGGGGCAATTACATTCCCCTATCTCTGGCTTGTTGGGAAATGCTTTCAGCAGATACAGTATGAACGTTCTACGACCCCCCTGTCCCATCACACCTGACTTATTAATTACTTATTAATTACCGTCTGCTTTGTTTCATCAGCTGCACAAACTGCACTGAAAAGCTCTAATTACACAGAGAGTATGAGAATGTTTCCAGAGGTTTCTATTCCCTATAGAAGAATAATCCAGTCACTTATATATGTAATAATACTATAGTGAGGCGCTGTCTCAGAGGTGGCGCTATAGTACGGCCGCTGTATCCTTGTACATAGACTGTGCTGATATATGTAATAATACTATAGTGAGGCGCTGTCTCAGAGGTGGCGCTATAGTACGGCCGCTGTATCCTTGTACATAGACTGTGCTGATATATGTAATAATACTATAGTGAGGCGCTGTCTCAGAGGTGGCGCTATAGTACGGCCACTGTATCCTTGTACATAGACTGTGCTGATATATGTAATAATACTATAGTGATGCGCTGTCTCAGAGGTGGCGCTATAGTACGGCCGCTGTATCCTTGTACATAGACTGTGCTGATATATGTAATAATACTATAGTGAGGCGCTGTCTCAGAGGTGGCGCTATAGTACGGCCGCTGTATCCTTGTACATAGACTGTGCTGATATATGTAATAATACTATAGTGAGGCGCTGTCTCAGAGGTGGCGCTATAGTACGGCCGCTGTATCCTTGTACATAGACTGTGCTGATATATGTAATAATACTATAGTGAGGCGCTGTCTCAGAGGTGGCGCTATAGTACGGCTGCTGTATCCTTGTACATAGACTGTGCTGATATATGTAATAATACTATAGTGAGGCGCTGTCTCAGAGGTGGCGCTATAGTACGGCCGCTGTATCCTTGTACATAGACTGTGCTGATATATGTAATAATACTATAGTGATGCGCTGTCTCAGAGGTGGCGCTATAGTACGGCCGCTGTATCCTTGTACATAGACTGTGCTGATATATGTAATAATACTATAGTGAGGCGCTGTCTCAGAGGTGGCGCTATAGTACGGCCGCTGTATCCTTGTACATAGACTGTGCTGATATATGTAATAATACTATAGTGAGGCGCTGTCTCAGAGGTGGCGCTATAGTACGGCCACTGTATCCTTGTACATAGACTGTGCTGATATATGTAATAATACTATAGTGATGCGCTGTCTCAGAGGTGGCGCTATAGTACGGCCGCTGTATCCTTGTACATAGACTGTGCTGATATATGTAATAATACTATAGTGATGCGCTGTCTCAGAGGTGGCGCTATAGTACGGCCGCTGTATCCTTGTACATAGACTGTGCTGATATATGTAATAATACTATAGTGATGCGCTGTCTCAGAGGTGGCGCTATAGTACGGCCGCTGTATCCTTGTACATAGACTGTGCTGATATATGTAATAATACTATAGTGAGGCGCTGTCTCAGAGGTGGCGCTATAGTACGGCCGCTGTATCCTTGTACATAGACTGTGCTGATATATGTAATAATACTATAGTGAGGCGCTGTCTCAGAGGTGGCGCTATAGTACAGCCGCTGTATCCTTGTACATAGACTGTGCTGATATATATGTAATAATACTATAGTGAGGCGCTGTCTCAGAGGTGGCGCTATAGTACGGCCGCTGTATCCTTGTACATAGACTGATATATGTAATAATACTATAGTGAGGTGCTGTCTCAGAGGTGGCGCTATAGTACGGCCGCTGTATCCTTGTACATAGACTGTGCTGATATATGTAATAATACTATAGTGAGGCGCTGTCTCAGAGGTGGCGCTATAGTACGGCCGCTGTATCCTTGTACATAGACTGTGCTGATATATGTAATAATACTATAGTGAGGCACTGTCTCAGAGGTGGCGCTATAGTACGGCCGCTGTATCCTTGTACATAGACTGATATATGTAATAATACTATAGTGAGGCACTGTCTCAGAGGTGGCGCTATAGTACGGCCGCTGTATCCTTGTACATAGACTGATATATGTAATAATACTATAGTGAGGCGCTGTCTCAGAGGTGGAGCTATAGTACGGCCGCTGTATCCTTGTACATAGACTGATATATGTAATAATACTATAGTGATGCGCTGTCTCAGAGGTGGCGCTATAGTACGGCCGCTGTATCCTTGTACATAGACTGTGCTGATATATATGTAATAATACTATAGTGAGGCGCTGTCTCAGAG
>NC_086449.1:843102731-843220231 GCF_028390025.1 Pseudophryne corroboree
ACGCAACGACACCTGCACACACGCAACGACACCTGCACACACGCAGCACACGCATCGACACCTGTACACACGCAGCGACACCTGCACACACGCAACGACACCTGCACACACGCAGCGACACCTGCACACACGCAGCGACACCTGCACACACGCAGCGACACCTGCACACACGCAGCGACACCTGCACACACGCAACGACACCTGCACACACGCAACGACACCTGCACACACCTGCACACACGCATCGACACCTGCACAAATTCAACGACACCTGCACACACACGCAGCGACACCTGCACACACGCAACGACACCTGCAGCACACGAATCGACACCTGCACACACGCAGCGACACCTGCACACGCATCGACACCTGCACAAATCGCAACGACACCTGCACACGCAACGACACCTGCACACACGCAGCGACACCTGCACACACGCAGCGACACCTGCACACACGCAGCGACACCTGCACACACGCAGCGACACCTGCACACACGCAGCGACACCTGCACACACGCAGCGACACCTGCACACACGCAGCGACACCTGCACACACGCAGCGACACCTGCACACACGCAGCGACACCTGCACACACGCAGCGACACCTGCACACACGCAGCGCCACCTGCACACACGCAGCGAGACCTGCACACACGCAGCGCCACCTGCACACACGCAGCGCACCTGCACACACGCAACGACACCTGCACACACGCAACGACACCTGCACACACGCAACGACACCTGCACACACGCAACGACACCTGCACACACGCAACGACACCTGCACACACGCAGCGACACCTGCACACACGCAGCGACACCTGCACACACGCAGCGACACCTGCACACACGCAGCGACACCTGCACACACGCAGCGACACCTGCACACACGCAGCGACACCTGCACACACGCAACGACACCTGCACACACGCAACGACACCTGCACACACGCAGCACACGCATCGACACCTGCACAAATGCAACGACACCTGCACACACGCAGCGACACCTGCACAAATCCAACGACACCTGCACACACGCAGCGACACCTGCACACACGCAGCGACACCTGCACACACGCAGCGACACCTGCACACACGCAGCGACACCTGCACACACGCAGCGACACCTGCACACACGCAGCGACACCTGCACAAATGCAACGACACCTGCACACACGCAACGACACCTGCACACACGCAACACACGCATCGACACCAGCACACACGCAGCGACACCTGCACACACGCATCGACACCTGCACAAATGCAACGACACCTGCACACACGCAACGACACCTGCACACACGCAGCGACACCTGCACACACGCAACGACACCTGCACACACGCAACACACGCATCGACACCTGCACAAATGCAACGATACCTGCACACACGCAGCGACACCTGCACACACGCAGCGACACCTGCACACACGCAGCGACACCTGCACACACGCAGCGACACCTGCACACACGCAGCGACACCTGCACACACGCAACGACACCTGCACACACGCAACGACACCTGCACACACGCAGCACACGCATCGACACCTGCACAAATGCAACGACACCTGCACACACGCAGCGACACCTGCACAAATGCAACGACACCTGCACACACGCAACGACACCTGCACACACGCAACACACGCATCGACACCTGCACAAATGCAACGACACCTGCACACACGCAGCGACACCTGCACACACGCAGCGACACCTGCACACACGCAACGACACCTGCACACACGCAGCGACACCTGCACACACGCAGCGACACCTGCACACACGCAGCGACACCTGCACACACGCAACGACACCTGCACACACGCAACGACACCTGCACACACGCAACACACGCATCGACACCTGCACACACGCAGCGACACCTGCACACACGCATCGACACCTGCACAAATGCAACGACACCTGCACACACGCAACGACACCTGCACACACGCAGCGACACCTGCACAAATGCAACGCACACACGCAACACACGCATCGACACCTGCACAAATGCAACGCACACCTCGCACACACGCAGCGACACCTGCACACATGCAACGACACCTGCACACACGCAGCGACACCCCATGCACACCCACGCAGCCCCGACACCTGCACACACGCAGCGACACCTGCACACACGCAGCACACCTGCACACACGCAGCGACACCTGCACACACGCAGCGACACCTGCACAAATGCAACGACACCTGCACACACGCAGCGACACCTGCACAAATGCAACGACACCTGCACACACGCATCGACACCTGCCACAAATGCAACTGACACCTGCACACACGCAACGACACCTGCACACACGCAGCGACACCTGCACAAATGCAACGACACCTGCACACACGCAACGACACCTGCACACACGCAACACACGCATCGACACCTGCACAAATGCAACGACACCTGCACACACGCAGCGACACCTGCACACATGCAACGACACCTGCACACACGCAGCGACACCTGCACACACGCAGCGGACACCTGCACACACGCAGCACACCTGCACACACGCAGCGACACCTGCACACACGCAGCGACACCTGCACAAATGCAACGACACCTGCACACACGCAACGACACCTGCACACACGGCAACACACGCTCGACACCTGCACAAATGCAACGACACCTGCACACTCGCAGCGACACCTGCACACACGCAGCGTCACCTGCACACACGCAAGCGACCACCTGCACACACGCAGCGACACCTGCAACACGCAGCGACACCTGCACACACGCAGCACACACGCAGCGACACCTGCACACACGCAGCGACACCTGCACACGCGCAGCACACACGCAGCGACACCTGCACACACGCAAACGACACCTGCACACACGCAAGCACACGCATCGACACCTGCACAAATGCAACGACACCTGCAACACACGGAACGACACCTGCACACGCGCATCGACACCTGCACAAATGCAACGACACCTGCACACACGCAACGACACCTGCACACACGCAACGACACCTGCACACACGCAACGACACCTGCACGCACGCAGCGGACACCTGCACACACGCAGCGACACTCTGCCACACACGCAGCGACACCTGCACACACGCAGCGACAACTGCACACACGCAACGACACCTGCACACACGCATCGACACCTGTACACACGCAGCGACACCTGCACACACGCAACGACACCTGCACACACGCAGCGACACCTGCACACACGCAGCACACGCATCGACCACCTGCACAAATGCAACGACACCTGCACACACGCAACGACACCTGCACACACGCAATGACACCTGCACACACGCAACGACACCTGCACACACGCAGCACACGCATCGACACCTGCACAAATGCAACGACACCTGCACACACGCATCGACACCTGCACACACGCAGCGACACCTGCACACACGCAGCGACACCTGCACACACGCAACGACACCTGCACACACGCAACGACACCTGCACACACGCAACGACACCTGCACACACGCAGCACACGCATCGACACCTGTACACACGCAGCGACACCTGCACACACGCAACGACACCTGCACACACGCAGCGACACCTGCACACACGCAGCGACACCTGCACACACGCAGCGACACCTGCACACACGCAGCGACACCTGCACACACGCAGCGACACCTGCACACACGCAGCGACACCTGCACACACGCAACGACACCTGCACACACCTGCACACACGCATCGACACCTGCACAAATGCAACGACACCTGCACACACGCAGCGACACCTGCACACACGCAACGACACCTGCAGCACACGAATCGACACCTGCACACACGCAGCGACACCTGCACACGCATCGACACCTGCACAAATGCAACGACACCTGCACACGCAACTACACCTGCACACACGCAGCGACACCTGCACACACGCAGCGACACCTGCACACACGCAGCGACACCTGCACACACGCAGCGACACCTGCACACACGCAGCGACACCTGCACACACGCAGCGACACCTGCACACACGCAGCGACACCTGCACACACGCAACGACACCTGCACACACGCATCGACACCTGCACACACACGCAGCGCCACCTGCACACACGCAGCGAGACCTGCACACACGCAGCGCCACCTGCACACACGCAGCGCACCTGCCCCCCCCACACACGCAGCGACCCACCTCGCACACACGCAGCGACACCTGCACACACGCAGCGACACCTGCACACACGCAGCGACACCTGCACACACGCAGCGACACCTGCACACACGCAGCGACACCTGCACACACGCAGCGACACCTGCACACACGCAGCGACACCTGCACACACGCAACGACACCTGCACACACGCAACGACACCTGCACACACGCAGCACACGCATCGACACCTGCACAAATGCAACGACACCTGCACACACGCAGCGACACCTGCACAAATCCAAACGACACCTGCACACACGCAGCGACACCTGCACACACGCAGCGACACCTGCACACACGCAGCGACACCTGCACACACGCAGCGACACCTGCACACACGCAGCGACACTGCACACACGCAGCGACACCTGCACACACTCAGCGACACCTGCACACACGCAGCGACACCTGCACAAATGCAACGACACCTGCACACACGCAACGACACCTGCACACACGCAACACACGCATCGACACCAGCACACACGCAGCGACACCTGCACACACGCATCGACACCTGCACAAATGCAACGACACCTGCACACACGCAACGACACCTGCACACACGCAGCGACACCTGCACACACGCAACGACACCTGCACACACGCAACACACGCATCGACACCTGCACAAATGCAACGATACCTGCACACACGCAGCGACACCTGCACACACGCAGCGACACCTGCACACACGCAGCGACACCTGCACACACGCAGCGACACCTGCACACACGCAGCGACACCTGCACACACGCAACGACACCTGCACACACGCAACGACACCTGCACACACGCAGCACACGCATCGACACCTGCAAAAATGCAACGACACCTGCACACACGCAGCGACACCTGCACACACGCAACACACGCATCGACACCTGCACAAATGCAACGACACCTGCACACACGCAGCGGACACCTGCACACACGCAGCGACACCTGCACACACGCAGCGACACCTGCACAAATGCAACGACACCTGCACACACGCAGCGACAACTGCACACACGCAGCGACACCTGCACACACGCAGCACACGCAACGACACCTGCACAACACACAACGACACCTGCACACACGCAGCACACGCAACGACACCTGCACACACGCAGCGACACCTGCACACACGCAGCGACACCTGCACACACGCAGCGACACCTGCACACACGCAGCGACACTGCACACACGCAGCGACACCTGCACACACGCAGCGACACCTGCACACACGCATCGACACCTGCACAAATCCAACGACACCTGCACACACGCATCGACACCTGCACAAATGCAACGACACCTGCACACACGCAACGACACCTGCACACACGCAGCTACACCTGCACAAATCCAACGACCACCTGCCACACACGCATCGACACCTGCACAAATGCAACGACACCTGCACACACGCAGCGACACCTGCACACACGCAGCGACACCTGCACACACGCAGCGACACCTGCACACACGCAGCGACACCTGCACACACGCAGCGACACCTGCACACACGCATCGACACCTGCACAAATCCAACGACACCTGCACACACGCATCGACACCTGCACAAATGCAACGACACCTGCACACACGCAACACTCACATCGACACCTGTACACACGCAGCGACACCTGCACACACGCAACGACACCTGCACACACGCAGCGACACCTGCACACACGCAGCGACACCTGCACACACGCAGCGACACCTGCACACACGCAGCGACACCTGCACACACGCAACGACACCTGCACACACGGCAACGACACCTGCACACACCTGCACACACGCATCGACACCTGCACAAATGCAACGACACCTGCACACACGCAGCGACACCTGCACACACGCAACGACACTGCAGCACACGAATCGACACCTGCACACACGCAGCGACACCTGCACACGCATCGACACCTGCACAAATGCAACGACACCTGCACACGCAACGACACCTGCACACACGCAGCGACACCTGCACACACGCAGCGACACCCTGCACACACGCAGCGACACCTGCACACACGCAGCGACACCTGCACACACGCAGCGACACCTGCACACACGCAGCGACACCTGCACACACGCAGCGACACCTGCACACACGCAGCGACACCTGCACACACGCAGCGACACCTGCACACACGCAGCGACACCTGCACACACGCAACGACACCTGCACACACGCATCGACACCTGCACACACGCAGCGCCACCTGCACACACGCAGCGAGACCTGCACACACGCAGCGCCACCTGCACACACGCAGCGACACCTGCACACACGCAACGACACCTGCACACGCGCAACGACACCTGCACACACGCAACGACACCTGCACACACGCAACGACACCTGCACACACGCAGCGACACCTGCACACACGCAGCGACACCTGCACACACGCAGCGACACCTGCACACACGCAGCGACACCTGCACACACGCAGCGACACCTGCACACACGCAGCGACACCTGCACACACGCAACGACACCTGCACAAACGCAACGACACCTGCACACACGCAGCACACGCATCGACACCTGCACAAATGCAACGACACCTGCACACACGCAGCGACACCTGCACAAATCCAACGACACCTGCACACACGCAGCGACACCTGCACACACGCAGCGACACCTGCACACACGCAGCGACACCTGCACACACGCAGCGACACCTGCACACACGCAGCGACACCTGCACACACGCAGCGACACCTGCACAAATGCAACGACACCTGCACACACGCAACGACACCTGCACACACGCAACACACGCATCGACACCAGCACACACGCAGCGACACCTGCACACACGCATCGACACCTGCACAAATGCAACGACACCTGCACACACGCAACGACACCTGCACACACGCAGCGACACCTGCACACACGCAACGACACCTGCACACACGCAACACACGCATCGACACCTGCACAAATGCAACGATACCTGCACACACGCAGCGACACCTGCACACACGCAGCGACACCTGCACACACGCAGCGACACCTGCACACACGCAGCGACACCTGCACACACGCAACGACACCTGCACACACGCAACGACACCTGCACACACGCAGCACACGCATCGACACCTGCACAAATGCAACGACACCTGCACACACGCAGCGACACCTGCACAAATGCAACGACACCTGCACACACGCAACGACACCTGCACACACGCAACACACGCATCGACACCTGCACAAATGCAACGACACCTGCACACACGCAGCGACACCTGCACACACGCAGCGACACCTGCACACACGCAACGACACCTGCACACACGCAGCGACACCTGCACACACGCAGCGACACCTGCACACACGCAGCGACACCTGCACACACGCAACGACACCTGCACACACGCAACGACACCTGCACACACGCAACACACGCATCGACACCTGCACACACGCAGCGACACCTGCACACACGCAGCGACACCTGCACAAATGCAACGACACCTGCACACACGCAACGACACCTGCACACACGCAGCGACACCTGCACAAATGCAACGACACCTGCACACACGCAACGACACCTGCACACACGCAACACACGCATCGACACCTGCACAAATGCAACGACACCTGCACACACGCAGCGACACCTGCACACATGCAACGACACCTGCACACACGCAGCGACACCTGCACACACGCAGCGACACCTGCACACACGCAGCGACACCTGCACACACGCAGCGACACCTGCACACACGCAGCACACCTGCACACACGCAGCGACACCTGCACACACGCAGCGACACCTGCACAAATGCAACGACACCTGCACACACGCAGCGACACCTGCACAAATGCAACGACACCTGCACACACGCATCGACACCTGCACAAATGCAACGACACCTGCACACACGCAACGACACCTGCACACACGCAGCGACACCTGCACAAATGCAACGACACCTGCACACACGCAACGACACCTGCACACACGCAACACACGCATCGACACCTGCACAAATGCAACGACACCTGCACACACGCAGCGACACCTGCACACATGCAACGACACCTGCACACACGCAGCGACACCTGCACACACGCAGCGACACCTGCACACACGCAGCACACCTGCACACACGCAGCGACACCTGCACACACGCAGCGACACCTGCACAAATGCAACGACACCTGCACACACGCAACGACACCTGCACACACGCAACACACGCATCGACACCTGCACAAATGCAACGACACCTGCACACTCGCAGCGACACCTGCACACACGCAGCGTCACCTGCACACACGCAGCGACACATGCACACACGCAGCGACACCTGCACACACGCAGCACACACGCAGCGACACCTGCACACACGCAGCGACACCTGCACACGCGCAGCACACACGCAGCGACACCTGCACACACGCAACGACACCTGCACACACGCAGCACACGCATCGACACCTGCACAAATGCAACGACACCTGCACACACGCAACGACACCTGCACACGCGCATCGACACCTGCACAAATGCAACGACACCTGCACACACGCAACGACACCTGCACACACGCAACGACACCTGCACACACGCAACGACACCTGCACGCACGCAGCGACACCTGCACACACGCAGCGACACCTGCACACACGCAGCGACACCTGCACACACGCAGCGACACCTGCACACACGCAACGACACCTGCACACACGCATCGACACCTGTACACACGCAGCGACACCTGCACACACGCAACGACACCTGCACACACGCAGCGACACCTGCACACACGCAGCACACGCATCGACACCTGCACAAATGCAACGACACCTGCACACACGCAACGACACCTGCACACACGCAATGACACCTGCACACACGCAACGACACCTGCACACACGCAGCACACGCATCGACACCTGCACAAATGCAACGACACCTGCACACACGCATCGACACCTGCACACACGCAGCGACACCTGCACACACGCAGCGACACCTGCACACACGCAACGACACCTGCACACACGCAACGACACCTGCACACACGCAACGACACCTGCACACACGCAACGACACCTGCACACACGCAGCACACGCATCGACACCTGTACACACGCAGCGACACCTGCACACACGCAACGACACCTGCACACACGCAGCGACACCTGCACACACGCAGCGACACCTGCACACACGCAGCGACACCTGCACACACGCAGCGACACCTGCACACACGCAGCGACACCTGCACACACGCAACGACACCTGCACACACGCAACGACACCTGCACACACCTGCACACACGCATCGACACCTGCACAAATGCAACGACACCTGCACACACGCAGCGACACCTGCACACACGCAACGACACCTGCAGCACACGAATCGACACCTGCACACACGCAGCGACACCTGCACACGCATCGACACCTGCACAAATGCAACGACACCTGCACACGCAACGACACCTGCACACACGCAGCGACACCTGCACACACGCAGCGACACCTGCACACACGCAGCGACACCTGCACACACGCAGCGACACCTGCACACACGCAGCGACACCTGCACACACGCAGCGACACCTGCACACACGCAGCGACACCTGCACACACGCAGCGACACCTGCACACACGCAACGACACCTGCACACACGCATCGACACCTGCACACACGCAGCGCCACCTGCACACACGCAGCGAGACCTGCACACACGCAGCGCCACCTGCACACACGCAGCGCCACCTGCACACACGCAGCGACACCTGCACACACGCAGCGACACCTGCACACACGCAGCGACACCTGCACACACGCAGCGACACCTGCACACACGCAACGACACCTGCACACACGCATCGACACCTGCACACACGCAGCGACACCTGCACACACGCAGCGACACCTGCACACACGCAGCGACACCTGCACACACGCAGCGACACCTGCACACACGCAGCGACACCTGCACACACGCAGCGACACCTGCACACACGCAGCACACGCATCGACACCTGCACAAATGCAACGACACCTGCACACACGCAGCGACACCTGCACAAATCCAACGACACCTGCACACACGCAGCGACACCTGCACAAATCCAACGACACCTGCACACACGCAGCGACACCTGCACACACGCAGCGACACCTGCACACACGCAGCGACACCTGCACACACGCAGCGACACCTGCACACACGCAGCGACACCTGCACACACGCAGCGACACCTGCACACACGCAGCGACACCTGCACACACGCAGCGACACCTGCACAAATGCAACGACACCTGCACACACGCAACGACACCTGCACACACGCAACACACGCATCGACACCAGCACACACGCAGCGACACCTGCACACACGCATCGACACCTGCACAAATGCAACGACACCTGCACACACGCAACGACACCTGCACACACGCAGCGACACCTGCACACACGCAACGACACCTGCACACACGCAACACACGCATCGACACCTGCACAAATGCAACGATACCTGCACACACGCAGCGACACCTGCACACACGCAGCGACACCTGCACACACGCAGCGACACCTGCACACACGCAGCGACACCTGCACACACGCAGCGACACCTGCACACACGCAACGACACCTGCACACACGCAACGACACCTGCACACACGCAGCACACGCATCGACACCTGCACAAATGCAACGACACCTGCACACACGCAGCGACACCTGCACACACGCAACACACGCATCGACACCTGCACAAATGCAACGACACCTGCACACACGCAGCGACACCTGCACACACGCAGCGACACCTGCACACACGCAACGACACCTGCACACACGCAGCGACACCTGCACACACGCAGCGACACCTGCACACACGCAGCGACACCTGCACACACGCAGCGACACCTGCACACACGCAACGACACCTGCACACACGCAACGACACCTGCACACACGCAACACCGCATCGACACCTGCACACACGCAGCGACACCTGCACACACGCATCGACACCTGCACAAATGCAACGACACCTGCACACACGCAACGACACCTGCACACACGCAGCGACACCTGCACAAATGCAACGACACCTGCACACACGCAACGACACCTGCACACACGCAACACACGCATCGACACCTGCACAAATGCAACGACACCTGCACACACGCAGCGACACCTGCACACATGCAACGACACCTGCACACACGCAGCGACACCTGCACACACGCAGCGACACCTGCACACACGCAGCGACACCTGCACAAATGCAACGACACCTGCACACACGCAGCGACAACTGCACACACGCAGCGACACCTGCACACACGCAGCACACGCAACGACACCTGCACACACACAACGACACCTGCACACACGCAGCACACGCAACGACACCTGCACACACACAGCGACACCTGCACACACGCAGCGACACCTGCACACACGCAGCGACACCTGCACACACGCAGCGACACCTGCACACACGCAGCGACACCTGCACACACGCAGCGACACCTGCACACACGCAGCGACACCTGCACACACGCAGCGACACCTGCACACACGCATCGACACCTGCACAAATCCAACGACACCTGCACAAATGCAACGACACCTGCACACACGCAGCTACACCTGCACAAATCCAACGACACCTGCACACACGCATCGACACCTGCACAAATGCAACGACACCTGCACACACGCAGCGACACCTGCACACACGCAGCGACACCTGCACACACGCAGCGACACCTGCACACACGCAGCGACACCTGCACACACGCAGCGACACCTGCACACACGCAGCGACACCTGCACACACGCATCGACACCTGCACAAATCCAACGACACCTGCACACACGCATCGACACCTGCACAAATGCAACGACACCTGCACACACGCAACACTCACATCGACACCTGCACACACGCAGCGACACCTGCACACACGCAGCGACACCTGCACACACGCAGCGACACCTGCACACACGCAGCGACACCTGCACACACGCAGCGACACCTGCACACACGCAGCGACACCTGCACACACGCAGCACACGCAACGACACCTGCACACACGCAACGACACCTGCACACGCAGCGACACCTGCACAAATGCAACGACACCTGCAGACACGTATCGACACCTGCACACACGCAGCACACGCAACGACACCTGCACACACGCAACGACACCTGCACACACGCAGCGACACCTGCACAAATGCAACGACACCTGCACACACGCAGCGACACCTGCACACACGCAGCACACGCAACGACACCTGCACACACGCAACGACACCTGCACACACGCAGCGACACCTGCACACACGCAACGACACCTGCACACACGCATCGACACCTGCACAAAAGCAACGACACCTGCACAAAAGCAACGACACCTGCACACACGCAGCGACACCTGCACACACACGCAACGACACCTGCACACACACGCAACGACACCTGCACACACGCAACGACACCTGCACACACGCAACGACACCTGCACACACGCCACACACGCAGCGACACCTGCACACACACAGCACACGCATCGACACCTGCACACACGCAACGACACCTGCACACACGCAACGACACCTGCACACACGCAACGACACCTGCACACACGCAACGACACCTGCACACACGCAACGACACCTGCACACACGCAGCGACACCTGCACACACGCAGCGACACCTGCACACACGCAGCGACACCTGCACACGCAGCGACACCTGCACACACGCAGCGACACCTGCACACGCAGCGACACCTGCACACACGCAGCGACACCTGCACACACGCAGCGACACCTGCACACACGCAGCGACACCTGCACACGCAGCGACACCTGCACACACACAGCACACGCATCGACACCTGCACAAATGCAACGACACCTGCACACACGCAACGACACCTGCACACACGCAGCGACACCTGCACACACGCAGCACACGCAACGACACCTGCACACACGCAACACACGCATCGACACCTGCACAAATGCAACGATACCTGCACACACGCAGCGACACCTGCACACACGCAGCGACACCTGCACACACGCAGCGACACCTGCACACACGCAGTGACACCTGCACACACGCAGCGACACCTGCACACACGCAACGACACCTGCACACACGCAACGACACCTGCACACGCAGCACACGCATCGACACCTGCACAAATGCAACGACACCTGCACACACGCAGCGACACCTGCACAAATGCAACGACACCTGCACACACGCAACGACACCTGCACACACGCAACACACGCATCGACACCTGCACAAATGCAACGACACCTGCACAAATCCAACGACACCTGCACACACGCATCGACACCTGCACACACGCAGCGACACCTGCACACACGCAGCGACACCTGCACACACGCAGCGACACCTGCACACACGCAGCGACACCTGCACACACGCAGCGACACCTGCACACACGCAGCGACACCTGCACACACGCATCGACACCTGCACAAATCCAACGACACCTGCACACACGCATCGACACCTGCACAAATGCAACGACACCTGCACACACGCAACACACACATCGACACCTGCACACACGCAGCGACACCTGCACACACGCAGCGACACCTGCACACACGCAGCGACACCTGCACACACGCAGCGACACCTGCACACACGCAGCGACACCTGCACACACGCAGCGACACCTGCACACACGCAGCACACGCAACGACACCTGCACACACGCAACGACACCTGCACACGCAGCGACACCTGCACAAATGCAACGACACCTGCAGACACGCATCGACACCTGCACACACGCAGCACACGCAACGACACCTGCACACACGCAACGACACCTGCACACACGCAGCGACACCTGCACAAATGCAACGACACCTGCACACACGCAGCGACACCTGCACACACGCAGCACACGCAACGACACCTGCACACACGCAACGACACCTGCACACACGCATCGACACCTGCACAAAAGCAACGACACCTGCACAAAAGCAACGACACCTGCACACATGCAGCGACACCTGCACACACACGCAACGACACCTGCACACACACGCAACAACACCTGCACACACGCAACGACACCTGCACACACGCAACGACACCTGCACACACGCCACACACGCAGCGACACCTGCACACACACAGCACACGCATCAACACCTGCACACACGCAACGACACCTGCACACACGCAACGACACCTGCACACTCGCAACGACACCTGCACACTCGCAACGACACCTGCACACTCGCAACGACACCTGCACACACGCAGCGACACCTGCACACACGCAGCGACACCTGCACACACGCAGCGACACCTGCACACACGCAGCGACACCTGCACACACGCAGCGACACCTGCACACACGCAGCGACACCTGCACACACGCAGCGACACCTGCACACACGCAGCGACACCTGCACACACACAGCACACGCATCGACACCTGCACAAATGCAACGACACCTGCACACACGCAACGACACCTGCACACACGCAGCGACACCTGCACACACGCAGCACACGCAACGACACCTGCACACACGCAACACACGCATCGACACCTGCACAAATGCAACGATACCTGCACACACGCAGCGACACCTGCACACACGCAGCGACACCTGCACACACGCAGCGACACCTGCACACACGCAGCGACACCTGCACACACGCAGCGACACCTGCACACACGCAACGACACCTGCACACACGCAACGACACCTGCACACGCAGCACACGCATCGACACCTGC
Source organism: Pseudophryne corroboree (assembly GCF_028390025.1). Lineage (NCBI taxonomy): Eukaryota > Metazoa > Chordata > Amphibia > Anura > Myobatrachidae > Pseudophryne > Pseudophryne corroboree. Next base: position 843,117,785 of record NC_086449.1, read on the forward strand.
ACAAATGCAACGACACCTGCACACACGCAGCGACACCTGCACAAATGCAACGACACCTGCACACACGCAACGACACCTGCACACACGCAACACACGCATCGACACCTGCACAAATGCAACGACACCTGCACACACGCAGCGACACCTGCACACACGCAGCGACACCTGCACACACGCAACGACACCTGCACACACGCAGCGACACCTGCACACACGCAGCGACACCTGCACACACGCAGCGACACCTGCACAAATGCAACGACACCTGCACACACGCAACGACACCTGCACACACGCAACACACGCATCGACACCTGCACACACGCAGCGACACCTGCACACACGCAACGACACCTGCACACACGCAGCGACACCTGCACACACGCAGCGACACCTGCACACACGCAGCGACACCTGCACACACGCAACGACACCTGCACACACGCAGCGACACCTGCACACACGCAGCGACACCTGCACACACGCAGCACACCTGCACACACGCAGCGACACCTGCACACACGCATCGACACCTGCACAAATGCAACGACACCTGCACACACGCAGCGACACCTGCACACACGCAGCGACACCTGCACACACGCAGCGACACCTGCACACACGCAGCGACACCTGCACACACGCAGCGACACCTGCACACACGCAGCGACACCTGCACACACGCAGCGACACCTGCACACACGCAGCGACACCTGCACACACGCAGCACACCTGCACACGCAGCGACACCTGCACACACGCATCGACACCTGCACACACGCAGCGACACCTGCACAAATGCAACGACACCTGCACACACGCAGCGACAACTGCACACACGCAGCGACACCTGCACACACGCAGCACACGCAACGACACCTGCACACACACAACGACACCTGCACACACGCAGCACACGCAACGACACCTGCACACACACAGCGACACCTGCACACACGCAGCGACACCTGCACACACGCAGCGACACCTGCACACACGCAGCGACACCTGCACACACGCAGCGACACCTGCACAAATCCAACTACACCTGCACACACGCATCGACACCTGCACAAATGCAACGACACCTGCACACACGCAACGACACCTGCACACACGCAGCTACACCTGCACAAATCCAACGACACCTGCACACACGCAGCGACACCTGCACACACGCAGCGACACCTGCACACACGCAGCGACATCTGCACACACGCAGCGACACCTGCACACACGCAGCGACACCTGCACAAATCCAACTACACCTGCACACACGCATCGACACCTGCACAAATGCAACGACACCTGCACACACGCAACGACACCTGCACACACACAGCGACACCTGCACACACGCAGCGACACCTGCACACACGCAGCGACACCTGCACACACGCAGCGACACCTGCACACACGCAGCGACACCTGCACACACGCAGCGACACCTGCACAAATCCAACTACACCTGCACACACGCATCGACACCTGCACAAATGCAACGACACCTGCACACACGCAACGACACCTGCACACACGCAGCTACACCTGCACAAATCCAACGACACCTGCACACACGCAGCGACACCTGCACACACGCAGCGACACCTGCACACACGCAGCGACACCTGCACACACGCAGCGACACCTGCACACACGCAGCGACACCTGCACACACGCAGCGACACCTGCACACACGCAGCGACACCTGCACACACGCAGCACACGCAACGACACCTGCACACACGCAACGACACCTGCACACACGCAGCGACACCTGCACAAATGCAACGACACCTGCAGACACGCATCGACACCTGCACACACGCAGCACACGCAACGACACCTGCACACACGCAACGACACCTGCACACACGCAGCGACACCTGCACAAATGCAACGACACCTGCACACACGCAGCGACACCTGCACACACGCAGCACACGCAACGACACCTGCACACACGCAGCGACACCTGCACACACGCAACGACACCTGCACACACGCATCGACACCTGCACACACGCCACACACGCAGCGACACCTGCACACACACAGCACACGCAGCACACCTGCACACATGCAGCGACACCTGCACACACGCATCGACACCTGCACACACGCATCGACACCTGCACACACGCAGCGACACCTGCACAAATGCAACGACACCTGCACACACGCAGCGACAACTGCACACACGCAGCGACACCTGCACACACGCAGCACACGCAACGACACCTGCACACACACAACGACACCTGCACACACGCAGCACACGCAACGACACCTGCACACACACAGCGACACCTGCACACACGCAGCGACACCTGCACACACGCAGCGACACCTGCACACACGCAGCGACACCTGCACACACGCAGCGACACCTGCACACACGCAGCGACACCTGCACAAATCCAACGACACCTGCACACACGCATCGACACCTGCACACACGCATCGACACCTGCACAAATGCAACGACACCTGCACACACGCAACGACACCTGCACACACGCAGCTACACCTGCACAAATCCAACGACACCTGCACACACGCATCGACACCTGCACACACGCATCGACACCTGCACACACGCAGCGACACCTGCACACACGCAGCGACACCTGCACACACGCAGCGACACCTGCACACACGCAGCGACACCTGCACACACGCAGCACACGCAACGACACCTGCACACACGCAGCGACACCTGCACAAATGCAACGACACCTGCAGACACGCATCGACACCTGCACACACGCAGCACACGCAACGACACCTGCACACACGCAACGACACCTGCACACACGCAGCTACACCTGCACAAATCCAACGACACCTGCACACACGCATCGACACCTGCACACACGCATCGACACCTGCACACACGCAGCGACACCTGCACACACGCAGCGACACCTGCACACACGCAGCGACACCTGCACACACGCAGCGACACCTGCACACACGCAGCGACACCTGCACACACGCAGCGACACCTGCACACACGCAGCGACACCTGCACACACGCAGCACACGCAACGACACCTGCACACACGCAACGACACCTGCACACACGCAGCGACACCTGCACAAATGCAACGACACCTGCAGACACGCATCGACACCTGCACACACGCAGCACACGCAACGACACCTGCACACACGCAACGACACCTGCACACACGCAGCGACACCTGCACACACGCAGCGACACCTGCACAAATGCAACGACACCTGCAGACACGCATCGACACCTGCACACACGCAGCACACGCAACGACACCTGCACACACGCAACGACACCTGCACACACGCAGCGACACCTGCACACACGCAACGACACCTGCACACACGCATCGACACCTGCACAAAAGCAACGACACCTGCACAAAAGCAACGACACCTGCACACACGCAACGACACCTGCACACACACGCAACAACACCTGCACACACGCAACGACACCTGCACACACGCCACACACGCAGCGACACCTGCACACACACAGCACACGCATCGACACCTGCACACACGCAACGACACCTGCACACACGCAACGACACCTGCACACACGCAACGACACCTGCACACACGCAACGACACCTGCACACACGCAGCGACACCTGCACACACGCAGCGACACCTGCACACACGCAGCGACACCTGCACACACGCAGCGACACCTGCACACACGCAGCGACACCTGCACACGCAGCGACACCTGCACACATGCAGCACACGCAGCGACACCTGCACACACGCAGCGACACCTGCACACACGCAGCGACACCTGCACACACGCAGCGACACCTGCACACACGCAGCGACACCTGCACACACGCAACGACACCTGCACACACACAGCACACGCATCGACACCTGCACAAATGCAACGACACCTGCACACACGCAACGACACCTGCACACATGCAACGACACCTGCACACACGCAGCGACACCTGCACACACGCAACGACACCTGCACACACGCAACACACGCAGCGACACCTGCACACACACAGCACACGCATCGACACCTGCACACACGCAACGACACCTGCACACACGCAACACACGCAGCGACACCTGCACACATGCAGCACACGCAGCGACACCTGCACACACGCAGCACACGCAGCGACACTTGCACACTCAGTGCGGCTCTATCACAGATCACAAAAAATAACCAAACTACAAAAATATCAGTTTAGTGTCAATCTGTGAATCGGCCTCTTATTACTGTAAATGTGTAAATAAATGGGTGTGCCGTGCGTGACCGGCGGTACAGAGAGCAGCGAAATGCCGGTGGGGGGTGGCGAGTGCTGCAAGCTCTCTTCCGTGGACACCCAGGAATGGGAATAGTCCCTGTTGGTCGGGATAGTGAGTGGGTGGGAGTTAGGGGAAGGTGTTGTGACCGGCGTTTGATGGTAAATAGCGCCTGTGATCCGTTAGGCGTTATGTTTGTGCATATAACTCTGTCACGTTTTCTCCGGGACTCCCGCATGTGAATAACGGAAACTTTCTTTTTCCTGCAGCAACAATGAGTTATCCTCCGTAAAATCAGAAAAACATGGAAGGATGAGCGCCAAGAGTCTCTACGGTAAAGAAGCTTCTCCCTCCATATTATCTTATAGCGCAGTATGAGCGACCGTGGTCCTGTCTGCATCGGAAGCCACGGATAGCGCTCATCTCAATGTCTTCCAATGTGTGGGGGTAAAGCGTAGAAATTCTTCTCTGACCACAGTTGTGTTATTAGGTTGTTCCTTCTGATTCACAGGACCGAACATTAAGATGAAATGAGCTGTGCACGTATAGTACTGGGCAGATGTTCTTACCCCTGTGGGAATAGTATGGGGCAGATCTTCTTACCCCTATGAGAATAGCACGGGGCTGATGGGGGATGTCTTCATATCCTATGAGAATAGTACAGGGCAGATCTTCTTACTCTTATGAGAATAGTATGGGGCATATCACCTTAGTCCTATGAGAATAGTATGGGGCAGATCTTTTTACTCCTATGAGAATAGTATGGGGCAGATCTTCTTACTCCTATGAGAATAGTATGGCGCAGATCTTCTTCCTCCTATGAGAATAGTATGGCGCAGATCTTCTTCCTCCTATGGGAATAGTATGGGGCAGATCTTATTACTTCTATGGGAATAGGATGGGGCAGATCTTATTACTCCTATGGGAATAGTACGGGGCAGATGGGGTAGATCATCTTCCTCCTATGAGAATAGTATGGGGCATATCACATTAGTCCTATGAGAATAGTATGGGGCAGATATTTTTACTCCTATGAGAATAGTACAGGGCAGATCTTCTTACTTCTATGAGAATAGTATGGGGCAGAACTTCTTCCTCCTATGGGAATAGTATGGGGCAGATCTTCTTACTCCTATGGGAATAGTATGGGGCAGATCTTCTTACTCCTATGGGAATAGTATGGGGCAGATCTTCTTACTCCTATGGGAATAGTATGGGGCTGATCTTCTTACTCCTATGGGAATAGTATGGGGCAGATCTTCTTACTCCTATGAGAATAGTATGGTACAGATGGGGCAGACCTTCTTCCTCCTATGAGAATAGTATGGTACAGATGGGGCAGACCTTCCTTCTATGAGAATAGTATGGTACAGATGGGGCAGATTCTCTTCCTCCTATGAGAATAGTATGGTACAGATGGGGCAGAGCTTCTTACTCCTATGAGAATAGTATGGTACAGATGGGGCAGATATTCTTACTCCTATGAGAATAGTATGGTACAGATGGGGCAGACCTTCTCACTCCTATGAGAATAGTAGGGTACAGATGGGGCAGACCTTCTTCCTCCTGAGAGAATAGTATGGTACAGATGGGGCAGACCTTCTCACTCCTATGAGAATAGTAGGGTACAGATGGGGCAGAACTTATTCCTCCTGTGAGAATAGTATGGTACAGATGTGGCAAATCTTCTCACTCCTAATGAGAATAGTATGGGGCAGATGGGGCAGATTCTCTTCCTCCTATGAGAATAATATGGTACACATGGGGCAGATCTTCTTACTCCTATGATAATAGTATGGTACAGATGGGGCAGTGTTTCTTCCTCCTATGAGATTAGTATGGTACAGATGGGGCAGAGCTTCTTCCTCCTATGAGAATAGTATGGTACAGATGGGGCAGACCTTCTTCCTCCTATGAGAATAGTATGGTACAGATGGGGCAGAGCTTCTTCCTCCTATGAGAATAGTATGGGGCAGAACTTCTTCCTCCTGTGAGAATAGTATGGTACAGATGTGGCAGATCTTCTCACTCCTATGAGAATAGTATGGGGCAGATTCTCTTCCTCCTATGAGAATAATATGGTATAGATGGGGCAGAACTTCTTCCTCCTATGAGAATAGTATGGTACAGAAGGGGCAGAACTTCTTCCTCCTATGAGAATAGTATGGTACAGATGGGGCAGACCTGCTTACTCCTATGAGAATAGTATGGTACAGATGGGGCAGAGCTTCTTCCTCCTATGAGAATAGTATGGTACAGATGGGGCAGACCTTCTTCCTCCTATGAGAATAGTATGGTACAGATGGGGCAGACCTTCCTTCTATGAGAATAGTATGGTACAGATGGGGCAGATTCTCTTCCTCCTATGAGAATAGTATGGTACAGATGGGGCAGAGCTTTTTCCTCCTATGAGAATAGTATGGTACAGATGGGGCAGAACTTCTTCCTCCTGTGAGAATAGTATGGTACAGATGTGGCAGATCTTCTCACTCCTAATGAGAACAGTATGGTGCAGAGCTTCGTCCTCTTATGGGAATAGTATGGGGCTGATCTTCTTACTCCTATGGGAATAGGATGGGGCAGAGTTTCTTCCTCCTATGAGAATAGTATGATACAGATGGGGCAGACCTTCTTCCTTCTATGAGTATAGTATGGTACAGATGGGGCAGAGCTTCTTCCTCCTATGAGAATAGTATGAATACAGATGGGGCAGACCTTCTTCCTCCTATGAGAATAGTATGGTACAGATGGGGCAGAGCTTCTTCCTCCTATGAGAATAGTATGGTACAGATGGGGCAGAACTTCTTACTCCTATGAGAACAGTATGGTACAGATGGGGCAGAACTTCTTCCTCCTATGAGAATAGTATGGTACAGATGGGGCAGATCTTCTTACTCCTATGAGAATAGTATGGTACAGATGGGGCAGAACTTCTTACTCCTGTGAGACTAGTATGGTACAGATCGGGCAGATCTTCTCACTTCTATGAGAATAGTACAGGGCAGACCTTCTTCCTCCTATGAGAATAGTATGGTACAGATGGGGCAGGCCTTCTTCCTTCTGTGAGAATAGTATGGTACAGATGGGGCAGATCTTCTCACTCCTATGAGAATAGTACAGGTACAGATGGGGCAGACCTTCTTCCTCCTATGAGAATAGTATGGTATAGATGGGGCAGATCTTCTCACTCCTATGAGAATAGTATGGTACAGATGGGGCAGACCTTCTTCCTCCTATGAGAATAGCATGGTACAGATGGGACAGACCTTCTTCCTCCTATGAGAATAGTATGGTACAGATGGGGCAGATCTTCTTACTCCTATGAGAATAGTATGGTACAGATGGGGCAGACCTTCTTCCTCCTATGAGAATAGTATGGTACAGATGGGGCAGATCTTCTTACTCCTATGAGAATAGTATGGTACAGATGGGGCAGAACTTCTTACTCCTGTGAGACTAGTATGGTACAGATCGGGCAGATCTTCTCACTTCTATGAGAATAGTACAGGGCAGACCTTCTTCCTCCTATGAGAATAGTATGGTACAGATGGGGCAGGCCTTCTTCCTTCTGTGAGAATAGTATGGTACAGATGGGGCAGATCTTCTCAGTCCTATGAGAATAGTACAGGGCAGATCTTCTTACTCCTATGAGAATAGTATGGGGCAGATGGGGGCAGACCTTCTTCCTCCTATGAGAATAGTATTTGGCAGATGGGGGCAGACCTTCTTCCTCCTATGAGAATAGTATGGTACAGATGGGGCAGAACTTCTTCCTCCTGTGAGAATAGTATGGTACAGATGGGGCAGATCTTCTTCCGCCTATGAGAATAGTATGGTACAGATGGGGCAGACCTTCTTCCTCCTTTGAGAATAGTATGGTACAGATGGGGCAGATCTTCTCACTCCTATGAGAATAGTACAGGTACAGATGGGGCAGAGCTTCTTCCTCCTATGAGAATAGTATGGTACAGATGGGGCACACCTTCTTCCTCCTATGAAAATAGTATGGAACAGATGGGGCAGACCTTCTTACTCCTATGAGAATAGTATGGTACAGATGGGGCAGACCTTCCTCCTCCTATGAGAATAATATGGTACAGATGGGGCTGAACTTCTTCCTCCTATGAGAATAATATGGTATAGATGGGGCAGATCTTCTCACTCCTATGAGAATAATATGGTACAGATGGGGCAGAGCTTCTTCCTCCTATGATAATAGTATGGTACAGATGGGGCAGAACTTCTTCCTCCTATGAGAATAGCATGGTACAGATGGGACAGACCTTCTCCTCCTATGAGAATAGTATGGTACAGATGGGGCAGAACTTCTTCCTCCTATGAGAATAGTATGGTACAGATGGGGCAGACCTTCTTCCTCCTATGAGAATAGTATGGTACAGATGGGGCAGACCTTCTTACTCCTATGAGAATAGTATGGTATAGATGGGGCAGATCTTCTCACTCCTATGAGAATAATATGGTACAGATGGGGCAGAGCTTCTTCCTCCTATGATAATAGTATGGTACAGATGGGGCAGATCTTCTCACTCCTATGAGAATAGTATGGTACAGATGGGGCAGACCTTCTTCCTCCTATGATAATAGTATGGTACAGATGGGGCAGATCTTCTCACTCCTATGAGAATAGTATGGTACAGATGGGGCAGACCTTCTTCCTCCTATGATAATAGTATGGTACAGATGGGGCAGAACTTCTTCCTCCTATGAGAATAGCATGGTACAGATGGGACAGACCTTCTTCCTCCTATGAGAATAGCATGGTACAGATGGGACAGACCTTCTTCCTCCTATGAGAATAGTATGGTACAGATGGGGCAGATCTTCTTACTCCTATGAGAATAGTATGGTACAGATGGGGCAGACCTTCTTCCTCCTATGAGAATAGTATGGTACAGATGGGGCAGAACTTCTTACTCCTGTGAGACTAGTATGGTACAGATCGGGCAGATCTTCTCACTCCTATGAGAATAGTACAGGGCAGACCTTCTTCCTCCTATGAGAATAGTATGGTACAGATGGGGCAGGCCTTCTTCCTTCTGTGAGAATAGTATGGTACAGATGGGGCAGATCTTCTCAGTCCTATGAGAATAGTACAGGGCAGATCTTCTTACTCCTATGAGAATAGTATGGGGCAGATGGGGGCAGACCTTCTTCCGCCTATGAGAATAGTATGGTACAGATGGGGCAGAACTTCTTCCTCCTGTGAGAATAGTATGGTACAGATGTGGCAGATCTTCTCACTCCTATGAGAATAGTATGGGGCAGATTCCCTTCCTCCTATGAGAATAATATGGTACAGATGGGGCAGAACTTCTTCCTCCTATGAGAATAGTATGGTACAGATGGGGCAGAACTTCTTCCTCCTATGAGAATAGTATGGTACAGATGGGGCAGAGCTTCTTACTCCTATGAAAATAGTATGAAACAGATGGGGCAGACCTTCTTCCTCCTATGAGAATAGTATGGTACAGATGGGGCAGATCTTCTTACTCCTATGAGAATAGTATGAAACAGATGGGGCAGAACTTCTTCCTCCTATGAGAATAGTATGGTACAGATGGGGCAGACCTTCTTCCTCCTATGAGAATAGTATGGTACAGATGGGGCAGACCTTCTTCCTCCTTTGAGAATAGTATGGTACAGATGGGGCAGACCTTCTTACTCCTATGAGAATAGTATGGTACAGATGGGGCAGACCTTCTTACTCCTATGAGAATAGTATGGTACAGATGGGGCAGACCTTCTTACTCCTATGAGAATAGTATGGTACAGATGGGGCAGATCTTTTTACTCCTATGAGAATAATATGGTACAGATGGGGCGGAGCTTTTTCCTCCTATGAGAATAGTATGGTACAGATGTGGCAGATCTTCTCACTCCTAATGAGAACAGTATGGTGCAGAGCTTCATCCTCTTATGGGAATAGTCTGGGGCTGATCTTCCTACTCCTATGGGAATATGATGGGGCAGAGCTTCTTCCTCCTATGAGAATAGTATGATACAGATGGGGTAGACCTTCGTCCTTCTATGAGAATAGTATGGTATAGATGGGGCAGATCTTCTTACTCCTATGAGAATAATATGGTACAGATGGGGCAGATCTTCTTACTCCTATGAGAATAGTATGGTACAGATGGGGCAGACCTTCTTCCTCCTATGAGAATAGCATGGTACAGATGGGGCAGAGCTTCTTCCTCCTATGAGAATAGTATGGTACAGATGGGGCAGAACTTCTTCCTCCTATGAGAATAGTATGGTATAGATGGGGCAGATCTTCTCACTCCTATGAGAATAGTATGGTACAGATGGGGCAGACCTTCTTCCTCCTATGAGAATAGCATGGTACAGATGGGACAGACCTTCTTACTCCTATGAGAATAGTATGGTACAGATGGGGCAAATATTCTTCCTCTATGAGAATAGTACAGGGCAGAAATTCTCACTCCTATGAGAATAGTATGGTACAGATGGGGCAGACCTTCTTCCTCCTATGAGAATAGTATGGTACAGATGGGGCAGATCTTCTTACTCCTATGAGAATAGTATGGTACAGATGGGGCAGACCTTCTTCCTCCTATGAGAATAGTATGGTACAGATGGGGCAGATCTTCTTACTCCTATGAGAATAGTATGGTACAGATGGGGCAGAACTTCTTACTCCTGTGAGACTAGTATGGTACAGATCGGGCAGATCTTCTCACTTCTATGAGAATAGTACAGGGCAGACCTTCTTCCTCCTATGAGAATAGTATGGTACAGATGGGGCAGTCCTTCTTCCTTCTATGAGAATAGTATGGTACAGATGGGGCAGATCTTCTCAGTCCTATGAGAATAGTACAGGGCAGATCTTCTTACTCCTATGAGAATAGTATGGGGCAGATGGGGGCAGACCTTCTTCCTCCTATGAGAATAGTATGGTACAGATGGGGCAGAACTTCTTCCTCCTTTGAGAATAGTATGGTACAGATGTGGCAGATCTTCTCACTCCTATGAGAATAGTATGGGGCAGATTCCCTTCCTCCTATGAGAATAATATGGTACAGATGGGGCAGAACTTCTTCCTCCTATGAGAATAGTATGGTACAGATGGGGCAGAACTTCTTCCTCCTATGAGAATAGTATGGTACAGATGGGGCAGATCTTCTTACTCCTATGAGAATAGTATGAAACAGATGGGGCAGATCGTCTTCCTCCTATGAGAATAGTATGGTACAGATGGGGCAGACCTTCTTCCTCCTATGAGAATAGTATCCTACAGATGGGGCAGACCTTCTTCCTCCTTTGAGAATAGTATGGTACAGATGGGGCAGACCTTCTCTTACTCCTATGAGAATAGTATGGTACAGATGGGGCAGACCTTCTTACTCCTATGAGAATAGTATGGTACAGATGGGGCAGACCTTCTTACTCCTATGAGAATAGTATGGTACAGATGGGGCAGATCTTCTTACTCCTATGAAAATAATATGGTACAGATGGGGCAGAGCTTTTTCCTCCTATGAGAATAGTATGGTACAGATGGGGCAGAACTTCTTCCTCCTGTGAGAATAGTATGGTACAGATGTGGCAGATCTTCTCACTCCTAATGAGAACAGTATGGTGCAGAGCTTCATCCTCTTATGGGAATAGTATGGGGCTGATCTTCCTACTTCTATGGGAATATGATGGGGCAGAGCTTCTTCCTCCTATGAGAATAGTATGATACAGATGGGGCAGACCTTCGTCCTTCTATGAGAATAGTATGGTACAGATGGGGCAGATCTTCTTACTCCTATAAGAATAATATGGTACAGATGGGGCAGATCTTCTTACTCCTATGAGAATAGTATGGTACAGATGGGGCAGACCTTCTTCCTCCTATGAGAATAGCATGGTACAGATGGGACAGACCTTCTTCCTCCTATGAGAATAGTATGGTACAGATGGGGCAGATCTTCTTACTCCTATGAGAATAGTATGGTACAGATGGGGCAGACCTTCTTCCTCCTATGAGAATAGTATGGTACAGATGGGGCAGACCTTCTTCCTCCTATGAGAATAGTATGGTACAGATGGGGCAGAACTTCTTCCTTCTATGAGAATAGTATGATACAGATTAGGCAGACCTTCTTCCTCCTATGAGAATAGTATGGTACAGATGGGGCAGACCTTCTTCCTCCTATGAGAATAGTATGGTACAGATGGGGCAGATCTTCTCACTCCTATGAGAATAGTATGGTACAGATGGGGCAGATCTTCTTCCTTCTATGAGAATAGTATGATACAGATTAGGCAGACCTTCTTCCTCCTATGATAATAGTATGGTACAGATGGGGCAGACATTCTTCCTCCTATGAGAATAGTATGGACAGATGGGGCAGATCTTCTCACTCCTATGAGAATAATATGGTACAGATGGGGCAGATCTTCTCACTCCTATGATAATAGTATGGTATAGATGGGGCAGATCTTCTCACTCCTATGAGAATAGTATGGTACAGATAGGGCAGAACTTCTTACTCCTGTGAGAATAGTATGGTACAGATGGGGCAGATCTTCTCACTTCTATGAGAATAGTATGGTACAGATGGGGCAGACCTTCTTACTTCTATGAGAATAGTATGTTACAGATGGGTGCGACCTTCTTCCTCCTATGAGAATAGTATGGTACAGATTGGGCAATCCTTCTTCCTCCTATGAGAATAGTATGGTACAGATGGGGCAGATCTTCTTACTCCTATGAGAATAGTATGGGGCAGACCTTCTTCCTCCTATGAGAATAGTATGGTACAGATGGGGCAGATATTCTCACTCCTATGAGAATAGTATGGTACAGATGGGGCAGATCTTCTCACTCCTATGAGAATAGTATGGTACAGATGGGGCAGACCTTCTTCCTCCTATGAGAATAGTATGGTACAGATGGGGCAGACCTTCTTCCTCCTATGAGAATAGCATGGTACAGATAGGGCAGACCTTCTTCCTCCTATGAGAATAGTACAGGGCAGACCTTCTTCCTCCTATGAGAATAGTATGGTACAGATGGGGAAGACCTTCTTCCTCCTATGAGAATAGTATGGTACAGATGGGGCAGATCTTCTTACTCCTATGATAATAGTATGGTACAGATGGGGCAGACCTTCTTCCTCCTATGAGAATAGTATGGTACAGATGGGGCAGATGTTCTTACTCCTATGAGAATAGTATGGTACAGATGGGGCAGACCTTCTTCCTCCTATGAGAATAGTATGGTACAGATGGGGCAGTCCTTCTTCCTCCTATGAGAATAGTATGGTACAGATGGGGCAGACCTTCTTCCTCCTATGAGAATAGTATGGTACAGATGGGGCAGACCTTCTTCCTCCTATGAGAATAGTATGGTACAGATGGGGCAGACCTTCTTACTCCTATGAGAATAGTATGGTAGAGATGGGGCAGACCTTCTTACTCCTATGAGAATAGTATGGTACAGATAGGGCAGACCTTCTTCCTCCTATGAGAATATCATGGTACAGATAGGGCAGACCTTCTTCCTCCTATGAGAATAGTATGGTACAGATGGGGCAGACCTCCTTCCTCCTATGAGAATAGTACAGGGCAGACCTTCTTCCTCCTATGAGAATAGTATGGTACAGATGGGGCAGAGCTTCTTCCTCCTATGAGAATAGTATGGTACAGATGGGGCAGATCTTCTTCCTCCTATGAGAATAGTATGGTACAGATGGGGCAGATCTTCTTACTCCTATGGGAATAGTATGGTACAGATGGGGCAGATCTTCTTACTCCTATGAGAATAGTATGGGGCAGATCTTCTTACTCCTGTGAGAATAGTATGGGGCAAATGGGGCAGATCTTCTTACTTCTATGGGAATAATATGGGGCAGATCATCTTAGTCCTATGAGAATACTATAGGGCAAATGGGGCAGATCTTTTCACCACTATGAGAATAATATAGGGCAGTTCTTTTTACTCCTATGAGAATAGTACAGGGCAGATCTTCTTACTCTTATGAGAATAGTATGGGGCATATCATTGTAGTCCTATGAGAATAGTATGGGGCAGATCTTCTTACTCCTATGAGAATAGTACAGAGCAGATCTTCTTACTCCTATGAGAATAGTATGGTACAGATGGGGCAGACCTTCCTCCTCCTATGAGACTAGTACAGGGCAGCTCTTCTTACTCCTATGAGAATAGTATGGGGCAGACCCTCCTCCTCCTGTGAGAATAGTATGGAGCAGATTCTCTTCATCCTATGAGAATAATATGGTACAGATGGGGCAGAACTTCTTCCTCGTATGAGAATAGTATGGTACAGATGGGGCAGAGCTTCTTCCTCCTATGAGAATAATATGGTACAGATGGGGCAGAGCTTCTTCCTCCTATGAGAATAGTATGGTACAGATGGGGCAGACCTTCTTCCTCCTATGAGAATAGTATGGTACAGATGGGGCAGACCTTCTTACTCCTATGAGAATAGTATGGTACAGATGGGGCAGACCTTCTTACTCCTATGAGAATAGTATGGGGCAGACCCTCCTCCTCCTGTGAGAATAGTATGGAGCAGATTCTCTTCATCCTATGAGAATAATATGGTACAGATGGGGCAGAACTTCTTCCTCGTATGAGAATAGTATGGTACAGATGGGGCAGAGCTTCTTCCTCCTATGAGAATAATATGGTACAGATGTGGCAGAACTTCTTCCTCGTATGAGAATAGTATGGTACAGATGGGGCAGAGCTTCTTCCTCCTATGAGAATAGTATGGTACAGATGGGGCAGAGCTTCTTCCTCCTATGAGAATAGTATGGTACAGATGGTGCAGATCTTCTTACTCCTATGAGAATAATATGGTACAGATGGGGCAGATCTTCTTCCTCCTATGAGAATAGTATGGGGCAGATTATCTTACTCCTATGAGAATAGTATGGAGCAGATGGGGCAACATTACACCCAAAGCACATAGTGATTCATTCCGTATGAGTTGTAGTTTTGTGAGAAACCGCAAAACCACAAGTCATGTCTCTAATATGTGGGGGTCCGCCCAGCATGCCTGGTCCCCCCCCCCCCTGCCAAACTGCTAGCACATCGCAATACAGCGATAGGCTCGCTTCTTAAGGGTGCCCCCTGCCTACGCAGCCTAGCTGCAAAGGCAGTTACCTGGCAGCCGTGTTTCAGATCGTAGCGGCTGCGCGTGACGTCACGCTGGAACCGCAGCCCACCCCACAAACTGTCTGGATACGCCTCCATTGTCCGGACTGCTCCCCCCGTTGGTACGTCAACGCCTTCAAAACGCTGCGTCGATGCCCCGTTCCCGCCCGCCATCGGGACTTGGACTGCAATCGCAGTTTAAGTCCGTGTGTGTAGCGGCGTAATCGTGATTTCTGCGTTCAGTGCTATGGTTATAAATGTAGCAGTGTTCCGCCACGGTCTGTTCTGTCTGCAGCTTAGTAAACTATAGATCTCCTCCTGTTTTATTGTTTTATATAATAGGGGGAGATGGAATTTATTTCTTTAGATCTTCATCCAAGCAAAAGAAAAAAGGTAGAAATAATGGTGGTGTGTGCAGTGGACCTGTGTGATTATCCCAGTAATGCCAGAGCGTGCTGTGTGATTATCCCAGTAATACCAGAGCGTGCTGTGTGATTATCCGAGTAATACCAGATCATGCTGTGTGATTATCCCAGTAATACCAGAGCATGCTGTGTGATAATCCCAGTAATACCAGAGCCTGCTGTGTGATTATCCCAGTAATACCAGAGCGTGTTGTGTGGTTATCCCAGTAATACCAGAGCCTGCTGTGTGGTTATCCCAGTAATACCCGAGCATGCTGTGTGGTTATCCCAGTAATACCAGAGCATGCTGTGTGATTATCCCAGTAATACCAGAGCGTGCTGTTTGATTATCCCATTAATACCCGAGCATGCTGTGTGATTATCCCAGTAATACTAGAGCCTGCTGTGTGATTATCCCAGTAATACCAGAGCGTGCTGTGTGATTATCCCAGTAATACCAGATCATGCTGTGTGATTATCCCAGTAATACCAGAGCATGCTGTGTGATTATCCCATGAACACCAGAGCCTGCTGTGTGATTATCCCAGTAATACCCGAGCATGCTGTGTGATTGTCCCAGTAATACCAGAGCCTGCTGTGTGATTATCCCAGTAATACCAGAGCATGCTGTGTGATTATCCCAGTAATACCAGAGGATGCTGTGTGATTATCCCAGTAATACCAGAGCCTGCTGTGTGGTTATCCCAGTAATACCAGAGCCTGCTGTGTGATTATCCCAGTAATACCCGAGCATGCTGTGTGGTTATCCCAGTAATACCAGAGCATGCTGTGTGATTATCCCAGTAATACCAGAGCGTGCTGTGTGATTATCCCAGTAATACCCGAGCGTGCTGTGTGATTATCCCAGTAATACCAGAGCCTGCTGTGTGATTATCCCAGTAATACCAGAGCGTGTTGTGTGATTATCCCAGTAATACCAGAGCATGCTGTGATTATCCCAGTAATACCAGAGCCTGCTGTGTGATTATCCCAGTAATACCAGAGCGTGTTGTGTGGTTATCCCAGTAATACCAGAGCCTGCTGTGTGATTATCCCAGTAATACCCGAGCATGCTGTGTGGTTATCCCAGTAATAATAGATCCTGCTGTGTGATTATCCCAGTAATACCAGAGGATGCTGTGTGATTATCCCAGTAATACCAGAGCCTGCTGTGTGATTATCCCAGTAATGCCAGAGCGTGCTGTGTGATTATCCCAGTAATGCCAGAGCCTGCTGTGTGATTATCCCAGTAATACCAGATCATGCTGTGTGATTATCCCAGTAATACCAGAGCCTGCTGTGTGATTATCCCAGTAATACCAGAGCCTGCTGTGTGATTATCCCAGTAATACCAGAGCCTGCTGTGTGATTATCCCAGTAATACCAGAGCCTGCTGTATGATTTAGAGATGAGCGGATTCGGTTTTACTCGGTTCTCAAAACCGAATCTTATTGGCTATCCAAAACACGTGACATTAGTGAGCCAATAAGAATCGGTTTTGAGAACCGAGTAAAACCGAATCCGCTCATCTCTAGTGTGATTATCCCAGTAATACCAGAGCCTGCTGTGTGATTATCCCAGTAATACCAGAGGATGCTGTGTGATTATCCCAGTAATACCAGAGCCTGCTGTGTGATTATCCCAGTAATACCAGAGCATGCTGTGTGGTTATCCCAGTAATACCCAAGCCTGCTGTGTGGTTATCCCAGTAATACCAGAGCCTGCTGTGTGATTATCCCAGTAATACCAGAGCCTGCTGTGTGATTATCCCAGTAATACCAGAGCCTGCTGTGTGATTATCCCAGTAATACCAGAGCCTGCTGTGTGATTATCCCAGTAATACCAGAGCATGCTGTGTGATTATCCCAGTAATACCAGAGCCTGCTGTGTGATTATCCCAGTAATACCAGAGCCTGCTGTGTGATTATCCCAGTAATACCAGAGCCTGCTGTGTGATTATCCCAGTCATACCAGAGCCTGCTGTGTGATTATCCCAGTAATACCAGAGGATGCTGTGTGATTATCCCAGTAATAACAGAGCCTGCTGTGTGATTATCCCAGTCATACCAGAGCCTGCTGTGTGATTATCCCAGTAATACCAGATCATGCTGTGTGATTATCCCAGTAATACCAGAGCCTGCTGTGTGATTATCCCAGTAATACCAGAGCCTGCTGTGTGATTATCCCAGTAATATCAGAGCATGCTGTGTGATTATCCCATGAACACCAGAGCCTGCTGTGTGATTATCCCAGTAATACCCGAGCATGCTGTGTGATTATCCCAGTAATACCCGAGCGTGCTGTGTGATTATCCCAGTAATACCAGAGCGTGCTGTGTGATTATCCCAGTAATACCAGATCGTGCTGTGTGGTTATCCCAGTAATACCAGAGCGTGCTGTGTGATTATCCCAGTAATACCAGATCGTGCTGTGTGGTTATCCCAGTAATACCAGAGCCTGCTGTGTGATTATCCCAGTAATACCAGAGGATGCTGTGTGGTTATCCCAGTAATACCAGAGCCTGCTGTGTGATTATCCCAGTAATACCAGAGCATGCTGTGTGATTATCCCAGTAATACCAGAGCCTGCTGTGTGATTATCACAGTAATACCAGAGCATGCTGTGTGATTATCCCAGTAATACCAGAGCCTGCTGTGTGATTATCCCAGTAATACCAGAGGATGCTGTGTGATTATCCCAGTAATACCCGAGCATGCTGTGTGATTATCCCAGTAATACCCGAGCCTGCTGTGTGATTATCCCAGTAATACCCGAGCCTGCTGTGTGATTATCCCAGTAATACCCGAGCCTGCTATGTGATTATCCCAGTAATACCAGAGCCTGCTGTGTGATTATCCCAGTAATACCAGAGCCTGCTGTGTGATTATCCCAGTAATACCAGAGCATGCTGTGTGATTATCCCAGTAATACCAGAGCCTGCTGTGTGATTATCCCAGTAATACCAGAGCATGCTGTGTGGTTATCCCAGTAATACCCGAGCATGCTGTGTGGTTATCCCAGTAATACCAGAGCATGCTGTGTGATTATCCCAGTAATACCAGATCATGCTGTGTGATTATCCCAGTAATACCCGAGCCTGCTGTGTGATTATCCCAGTAATATCAGCAGTGGCGCAAAAAAAGGGTGTGGCTTCATTGAAATGGGCGTGGCTTTGCATAAAGGGGCGTGGCATTGCAGGAAAAGACTTCCTTATACCCCAGTTTTGCAACCTGCACGCCCAGACGTTGGCCACCACAGGAAAGAAAAATAATCCTGATTCATGCCCCTTACATTATTTGTCATTTTTCCTCCTTATAGTAATACCCAGTATACATTATTCCACATACTGCAATGGCCCTTAGATATTATTCCACACACAATATTGCACATGACACAATATGCACACACCATAATGCCCCTGACACATTATGCCACACACTGTAATGCCTGTGACACATTATGCCACACACCGTAATGCCTGTGACACATTATGACAGGAATCGCAATGCCCGTTACACATTATGCTACACACTGCAATGCCCCTGATACATTATACCACATACCACAATGCCCGTAATATAGTATACAAATCACCGTAATGCCTGACACATTATGACACACACCGCAATGTCCGTGATACATTATGCCACACACCGTAATTCCTATTGCACATTAAGTTCTACAGTAAGGCTTCTAATTACTTTTAAATTACCTGCTCGTTGCCAGGTGTTTCATGCTCTTGGTTCCATGCTCGTTGCCAGGTGTTTCATGCACTGGATGTCATGCTCGCTGCCAGGGGTTTCATGCACTGGGTGTCATGCTCGTTACTCGGGGGTAGTGCTTGTTGCTAGGGCTGTGCTCCCAGTGCCACATATGTCCCCAGTGCCAGATATTCCCCCACGGTGCCAGGTACTCGCATGCCCCCCTTGCCAAATATAGCCCACCTCAGTGCCACATATGCCTCCAGTGCCAGATATTCCCCCACAGTGCAAGGTGCTCACGTGCCCCCAGTGCCAAATAGAGCCCCCCCATGTGCCAGGTACACATACAGTGCCATATATGCCCCCTCAGTGCCCCCCTCAGTGCCATATATGCCCCCTCAGTGCACCCCTCAGTGCCATATATGCCCCCCTCAGTGCCCCCCCCAGTGCCATATATGCCCCCTCAGTGCCCCCCCAGTGCCATATATGCCCCCTCAGTGCCCCCCCAGTGCCATATATGTCCCCTCAGTGCCCCCCCCCCCCCCCCCGCTGCTGTGTTGGAGGGACAAGGAGGGCACAGCGCGTGCCTCTCCCGTGTCCCTCCTGCATCTCCGTCGGGTCTAATAAAGGAAGTGCCGGTTCGTGAGCCAATCAGAGCTCACGAATGGCACTTCCTTTTATTAGACTCGACGGAGATGCAGGAGGGACACGGGAGAGGCGCGCGCTGTGCCCTCCGTGTCCCTCCTTACAGCAGGGAGGGTTAGTGACAACAGATTGACATGCGAACTCTCGTCCGCATGTCAATCTGCTCTAAATCAGTGGCGCCCCCAAGCCACCGCGAGGGCTGCGGGGGCAGTAGTTACACCACTGAATACCAGAGCCTGCTGTGTGATTATCCCAGTAATACCAGAGGATGCTGTGTGATTATCCCAGTAATACCAGAGCGTGCTGTGTGATTATCCCAGTAATACCAGAGGATGCTGTGTGATTATCCCAGTAATACCCGAGCGTGCTGTGTGATTATCCCAGTAATACCAGAGGATGCTGTGTGATTATCCCAGTAATACCCGAGCGTGCTGTGTGATTATCCCAGTAATACCATAGCCTGCTGTGTGATTATCCCAGTAATACCCGAGCGTGCTGTGTGATTATCCCAGTAATACCCGAGCACGCTGTGTGATTATCCCAGTAATGCCAGAGCGTGCTGTGTGATTATCCCAGTAATACCAGAGTGCGCTGTGTGATTATCCCAGTAACACCAGAGCCTGCTGTGTGATTATCCCAGTAATACCAGAGCATGCTGTGTGATTATTCCAGTAGTACCAGAGCATGCTGTGTGAATATCCCAGTAATACCACAGCGTTCTGTGTGATTATCCCAGTAATACTAGAGCATGCTGTGTGATTATCCCAGTAATACCAGATCATGCTGTGTGATTGTACCAGTAATGTATGAGCCTGCTGTGTGATTATCCCAGTAATACCAGAGCGTGCTGTGTGATTATCCCAGTAATACCAGAGGATGCTGTGTGATTATCCCAGTAATACCCGAGCACGCTGTGTGATTATCCCAGTAATACCAGAGCCTGCTGTGTGATTATCCCAGTAATACCCGAGCGTGCTGTGTGATTATCCCAGTAATACCAGAGCCTGCTGTGTGATTATCCCAGTATTGCCAGAGCGTGCTGTGTGATTATCCCAGTAATACCAGAGTGCGCTGTGTGATTATCCCAGTAACACCACAGCCTGCTGTGTGATTATCCCAGTAATACCAGAGCATGCTGTGTGATTATTCCAGTAGTACCAGAGCATGCTGTGTGATTATCCCAGTAATACCCGAGCGTGCTGTGTGATTATCCCAGTAATACTAGAGCGTGCTGTGTGATTATCCCAGTAATACCAGATCCTGCTGTGTGATTATCCCAGTAATACCAGAGCATGCTGTGTGGTTATCCCAGTAATACCAGAGTGCGCTGCGTGATTATCCCAGTAATACCAGAGCCTGCTGTTTGATTATCCCAGTAATACCAGAGGATGCTGTGTGATTATCCCAGTAATACCAGAGCGTGCTGTGTGATTATCCCAGTAATACCAGAGGGTGCAGTGTGATTATCCCAGTAATACCAGAGCATGCTGTGTGATTATCCCAGTAGTACCAGAGCCTGCTGTGTGATTGTACCAGTAATGTATGAGCCTGCTGTGTGATTGCACCAGTAATTACAGCACCTGCTGTGGATTGTACCAGTAATGTATGAGCCTGCTGTGTGATTGTACCAGTAATGTATGAGCCTGCTGTGGGATTGTAGCAGTAATGTATGAGCCTGCTGGGGGATTGTAGCAGTAATGTATGAGCCTGCTGTGTGATTGTACCAGTAATGTATGAGCCTGCTGTGTGATTGTACCAGTAATGTATGAGCCTGCTGTAGGATTGTACCAGTAATGCTAGAACCTGCTGTGTGATTGTATCAGTAATGCTAGAGCCTGTTGTGTTATTGTATCAGTAATGCTAGAGCCTGCTGTGTGATTGTACCAGTAATGTATGAGCCTGCTGTGGGATTGTACCAGTAATGTATGAGCCTGCTGTGTGATTGTACCAGTAATGTATGAGCCTGCTGTGTGATTGTACCAGTAATGTACGAGCCTGCTGTGGGATTGTACCAGTAATGTATGAGCCTGCTGTGTGATTGTACTACTAATGTATAGCCTGCTGTGTGGTTGTACCAGTAATGTATGAGCCTGCTGTGTGATTGTATCAGTAATGCTAGAGTCTGCTGTGGGATTGTACCAGTAATGTATGAGCCTGCTGTGGGATTGTACCAGTAATGTATGAGCCTGCTGTGGGATTGTACCAGTAATGCTAGAGCCTGCTGTGTGATTGTACCAGTATTGTATGAGCCTGCTGTGTGATTGTACCAGTAATGTATGAGCCTTCTGTGGGATTGTACCAGTAATGTATGAGCCTGCTGTGGGATTGTACCAGTAATGTATGAGCCTGCTATGGGATTGTACCAGTAATGCTAGAGCCTGCTGTGTGATTGTACCAGTAATGTATGAGCCGGCTGTGGGATTGTACCAGTAATGTATGAGCCTGCTGGGGGATTGTAGCAGCAATGTATGAGCCTGCTGTGGGATTGTACCAGTAATGCTAGAGCCTGCTGTGTGATTGTACCTGTAATGTATGAGCCTGCTATGGGATTGTACCAGTAATGCTAGAGCCTGCTGTGTGATTGTACCAGTAATGTATGAGCCTGCTGTGGGATTGTACCAGTAATGTATGAGCCTGCTGTGGGGTTGTACCAGTAATGTATGAGTCTGCTGTGTGATTGTACCAGTAAGGTATGAGCCTGCTGTGGGATTGTACCAGTAATGCTAGAGCCTGCTGTGTGATTGTACCAGTAATGCTAGAGCCTGCTGTGTGATTGTACCAGTAATGTATGAGCCTGCTGTGTGATTGAGCCAGTAATGTATGAGCCTTCTGTGGGATTGTATCGGTAATGCTAGAGCCAGCCGTGTGATTGTACCAGTAATGTATGAACTGCTGTTTGATTGTACCAGTAATGCTAGAGCCTGCTGTGTGATTGTACCAGTAATGTATGAGCCTGCTGTGTGATTGTACCAGTAATGTATGAGCCTGCTGTGTGATTGTACCAGTAATGTATGAGCCAGCTGTGTGATTGTACCAGTAATGTATGAGCCTGCTGTGTGATTGTACCAGTAATGTATGAGCCTGCTGTGTGATTGTATGAGTAATGTATGAGCCAGCTGTGTGACTGTACTAGTAATGTATGAGCCTGCTGTGTGATTGTACCAGTAATGTATGAGCTGCTGTGTGATTGTACCAGTAATGTATGAGCCTGCTGTGTGATTGTACCAGTAATGTATGAGCCTGCTGGGGATTGTAGCAGTAATGTATGAGCTTGCTGTGGGATTGTACCAGTAATGTATGAGCCTGCTGTGGTATTGTATCAGTAATGTATGAGCCTGCTGTGTGATTGTGCCAGTAATATATAAGCCTGCTGTGTGATTGTACCAGTAATGCTAGAGCATGCTGTGTGATTGTACCAGTAATGTATGCGCCAGCTGTGTGATTGTACCAGTAATGTGTGAGCTTGCTGTGTGATTGTACCAGTAATGCTAGAGCATGCTGTGTGATTGTACCAGTAATGTATGTGCCTGCTGTGGGATTGTACCAGTAATGTATGCGCCAGCTGTGTGATTGTACCAGTAATGTATGAGCCAGCTTTGTGATTATACCAGTAATGTATGAGCCTGCTGTGGGATTGTACCAGTAATGTATGAGCCTGCTGTGGGTTTGTACCAGTAATGTATGAGCCTGCTGTGGGATTGTACCAGTAATGCTAGAGCCTGCTGTGTGATTGTATTAGTAATGCTAGAGCCGGCTGTGTGATTGTATCAGTAATGCTAGAGCCTGCTGTGTGATTGTACCAGTAATGTATGAGCCTGCTGTGGTATTGTACCAGTAATGTATGAGCCAGCTGTGTAATTGTACCAGTAATGTATGAGCTTGCTGTGTGATTGTACCAGTAATATGTGAGCCTGCTGTGTGATTGTACCAGTAATATGTGAGCCTGCTGTGTGATTGTACCAGTAATGTATGAGCCTGCTGTGTGATTGTACCAGTAATGCTAGAGCCTGCTGTGGTATTGTACCAGTAATGTATGAGCCTGCTGTGGGATTGTACCAGTAATGTATGAGCCTGCTGTGGGATTGTACCAGTAATGCTAGAACCTGCTGTGTGATTGTACCAGTAATGTATGAGCCTGCTGTGGGATTGTACCAGTAATGTATGAGCCTGCTGTGGGATTGTACCAGTAATGTATGAGCCTGCTGTGGGATTGTACCAGTAATGTATGAGCCTGTTCTGTGATTGTACCAGTAATGTATGAGCCTGCTGTGGGATTGTACCAGTAATGTATGAGCCTGCTGTGGGATTGTACCAGTAATGTATGAGCCTGCTGTGGGATTGTACCAGTAATGTATATACCTGCTGTGGGATTGTACCAGTAATGTATGAGCCTGCTGTGGGATTGTACAGGTAATGTATGAGCCTGCTGTGGGATTGTACCAGTAATGCTAGAGCCTGCTGTGGGATTGTACCAGTAATGTATGAGCCTGCTGTGTGATTGTACCAGTAATGTATCAACCTGCTGTGGGATTGTACCAGTAATGTATGAGCTGCTGTGGGATTGTATCAGTAATGTATGAGCCTGCTGTGGGATTGTACCAGTAATGTATGAGCCTGCTGTGGGATTGTACCAGTAATGTATGAGCCTGCTGTTGGATTGTACCAGTAATGCTATAGCCTGCTGTGTGATTGTACCAGTAATGTATGAGCCTGCTGTGTGATTGTACCAGTAATGCTAGAGCCTGCTGTGTGATTGTACCAGTAATGTATGAGCCTGCTGTGGGATTGTACCAGTAATGTATGAGCCTGCTGTGGGATTGTACCAGTAATGTATGAGCCTGCTGTGTGATTGTACCAGTAATTTATGAGCCTGCTGTGGGATTGTACCAGTAATGTGTTAGGGTCTCCTGCTCTGTACTGCCACGTCATCATGGCAACCGGGAGACAAGTGCTAGCGGAGTAACCTGAGCGTAGCTGATACTCCGGTTCGGGTCTTTTGCTGTGCAGTGGTTACAGGCTCTGTGCACGGCAGGGGATCCGGTGCTGGTTTTTGTGCTCACAGTCTGTGAGGTCTGAGTGGGGCGTGGACAGCACCTGCTATATAAACCCTCTTCTCAGGTTAGGCAGATGCTGCTGAATCTTTGTTGGTTAGTCAGTTCCTGAAAGCTAGCTAGTACTGTGTAAACTTTGTATTTGTTTGTTGCTTACTGCAAATAGGCCTTGGGATTTGGTATTACACTCTGCCAATCCAGACCTAGCAGTAAGACTGGAGTCAGTCGTTTAACCTGCTGGGGTTCTTTTGCTACTCTGTGAACCTAGCAAGTTTGCGGCTGTATTCTCAGACTTGCCTGCCAAAATCCTTTCTCACTGTGCAAGGTGTTCAGGTGTCAGTTTAGTGGCAGTAAGCTGAACCAGTGCACTGCAAGTGAGGACTAGGATTGTGGAGACTCTCCTTGTGTCTATTATTCCATCTCTGACCAAGGAGTTTACTGCCACACCCGTTGGTAACCCTTTAGGGTTTTTGCTGTTGCCCTTAGCAACAGCATTTCGGGTTCTCTACGTATTAAATCACTACATCTCGCTTCTTTCCATCTGAGCATTCCTAATACTAGGGAGACACCCAGTTTCTTAGCCTTTTGGCTTCTCTGTTCACTTTGTGTTTATTTTGTTACCCTATCACCTTCTGTGTATGTAATGTCATATTCCCCAGTCTGTCTGTGAGTTCATTTGTTTTGCATCCCTCACCGTTCAGATACCAGTACATTCCTGCTGGCACTGGTGTGCATAACATATTCAGCAGCCCAATACTCCTGTTGAAATTTTGTGGGAATATGGAGCATACCCCTCAAAATACTTTGCAACAGGTGGTCGATCAGGTGCAGGTCCTGACTCGACAATTTAATGATTTGTCCATTAAAATGCACACCTCGCAGGCCGCTGGCGGAGCTCCCGCAGCAGCAGTACCTTCAGGGGTTAAGGAGCCGAAAGTAAATCTCCCGGATCGTTTTTCTGGAGATCGCTCGCAGTTCGTTTGTTTCAAGGAGAGCTGCAAGCTATATTTCCAGCTTAGGCCTCAGTCTTCTGGGTCGGAGATTCAGCGGGTGGGCATAGTGATTTCCTTGCTACAAGGAGACCCACAGGTCTGGGCATATGGGTTGCAGCCTGACTGTCCGTCGCTTAAAAGTGTTGATGCTTTTTTTACGGCACTGGGCATGTTGTATGATGACCCTGACAAGACGGCCTCAGCCGAGGCTCAGATTTCGATCCTTAAGCAAGGGCGAAGGCCAGTTGAGGTTTATTGTACGGAGTTTCGGAGGTTGGCCCATGATACCCAGTGTAATGACCCAGCCCTGAGACACCAGTACCGAAGAGGTCTTTCTAACCAGTTAAAAGACCAACTGGTACAATATCCCTTGCCTGATAGCTTGGATCAGCTCATGCAGTTATCCATTCGGGTGGATAGACGGCTGAGAGAGCGCAGGCTTGAAAGGGACCCAGGTTTCCTTCTTTCCCTAGGGAACCTCAGACTCTGAGGAATTTTCCGAGGAGCCTATGCAGATTGGGGCTACCCGCCTCTCCTCGCGTGAGAAGACGCGGAGGAGACAGCAGGGGTTATGTTTGTACTGTGGGTAAAAAGAACCCGAGCAGGTTAAACGACTGACTCCAGTCTTACTGCTAGGTCTGGATTGGCAGAGTGTAATACCAAATCCCAGGGCCTATTTGCAGTAAGCAACAAACAAATACAAAGTTTACACAGTACTAGCTAGCTTTCAGGAACTGACTAACCAACAAAGATTCAGCAGCATCTGCCTAACCTGAGAAGAGGGTTTATATAGCAGGTGCTGTCCACGCCCCACTCAGACCTCACAGACTGTGAGCACAAAAACCAGCACCGGATCCCCTGCCGTGCACAGAGCCTGTAACCACTGCACAGCAAAAGACCCGAACCGGAGTATCAGCTACGCTCAGGTTACTCCGCTAGCACTTGTCTCCCGGTTGCCATGACGACGTGGCAGCACAGAGCAGGAGACCCTAACATAATGCTAGAGCCTGCTGTGTGATTGTACCAGTAATGTCTGAGCCTGCTGTGGGATTGTACCAGTAATGTATGAGCCTGCTGTGGGATTGTACCAGTAATGTATGAGCCTGCTGTGGGATTGTACCAGTAATGTATGAGCCTTCTGTGGGATTGTACCAGTAATGCTAGAGCCTGCTGTGTGATTGTACCAGTAATGCTAGAGCCTGCTGTGTGATTGTACCAGTAATGTATGAGCCTGCTGTGTGATTGTACCAGTAATGCTAGAGCCTGCTGTGGTATTGTACCAGTAATGTATGAGCCTGCTGTGGGATTTGTCAGTAATGTATGAGCCTGCTGTGGGATTGTACCAGTAATGCTAGAGCCTGCTGTGTGATTGTACCAGTAATGTATGAGCCTGCTGTGTGATTGTACCAGTAATGTATGAGCCTGCTGTGGGATTGTACCAGTAATGCTAGAGCCTGCTGTGTGATTGTACCAGTAATGTATGAGCCTGCTGTGTGATTGTACCAGTAATGTATGAACCTGCTGTGGGATTGTACCAATAATGTATGAACTGCTGTGGGATTGTACCAGTAATGTATGAGCCTGCTGTGGGATTGTACCAGTAATGTATGAGCCTGCTGTGGGATTGTACCAGTAATGTATGAGCCTGCTGTGGGATTGTACCAGTAATGTATGAGCCTGCTGTGGGATTGTACCAGTAATGCTAGAGCCTGCTGTGGGATTGTACCAGTAATGCTAGAGCCTGCTGTGTGATTGTACCAGTAATGTATGAGCCTGCTGTGGGATTGTACCAGTAATGCTAGAGCCTGCTGTGTGTGATTGTACCAGTAATGCTAGAGCCTGCTGTGTGATTGTACCAGTAATGCTAGCGCCTGCTGTGGGATTGTACCAGTAATGCTAGAGCCTGCTGTGTGATTGTACCAGTAATGCTAGAGCCTGCTGTGGGATTGTACCAGTAATGTATGAGCCTGCTGTGGGATTGTACCAGTAATGCTAGAGCCTGCTGTGTGATATTACCAGTAATGTATGAGCCTGCTGTGGGATTGTACCAGTAATGTATGAGCCTGCTGTGTGATTGTACCAGTAATGTATGAGCCTGCTGTGTGATTGTACCAGTAATGTACGAGCCTGCTGTGGGATTGTACCAGTAATGTATGAGCCTGCTGTGTGATTGTACCAGTAATGTATGAGCCTGCTGTGGGATTGTACCAGTAATGCTAGAGCCTGCTGTGGGATTGTACCAGTAATGTATGAGCCTGCTGTGGGATTGTACCAGTAATGTATGAGCCTGCTGTGGGATTGTACCAGTAATGTATGAGCCTGCTGTGGGATAGTACCAGTAATGTATGAGCCTGCTGTGGGATTGTACCAGTAATGCTAGAGCCTGCTGTCGGATTGTACCAGTAATGCTAGAGCCTGCTTAGTGATTGTACCAGTAATGTATGAGCCTGCTGTGCGATTGTACCAGTAATGTATGAGCCTGCTGTGGGATTGTACCAGTAATGTATGAGCCTGCTGTGGGATTGTACCAGTAATGCTAGAGCCTGCTGTGGGATTGTACCAGTAATGCTAGAGCCTGCTTTGCGATTGTACCAGTAATGTATGAGCCTGCTGTGCGATTGTACCAGTAATGTATGAGCCTGCTGTGGGATTGTACCAGTAATGTATGAGCCTGCTGTGGGATTGTACCAGTAATGCTAGAGCCTGCTGTGGGATTGTACCAGTAATGCTAGAGCCTGCTGTGTGATTGTACCAGTAATGTATGAGCCTGCTGTGGGATTGTACCAGTAATGCTAGAGCCTGCTGTGTGTGATTGTACCAGTAATGCTAGAGCCTGCTGTGTGATTGTACCAGTAATGCTAGAGCCTGCTGTGTGATTGTACCAGTAATGTATGAGCCTGCTGTGGGATTGTACCAGTAATGCTAGAGCCTGCTGTGTGATTGTACCAGTAATGCTAGAGCCTGCTGTGGGATTGTACCAGTAATGTATGAGCCTGCTGTGGGATTGTACCAGTAATGCTAGAGCCTGCTGTGTGATTGTACCAGTAATGTATGAGCCTGCTGTGTGATTGTACCAGTAATGTATGAGCCTGCTGTGGGATTGTACCAGTAATGTATGAGCCTGCTGTGTGATTGTACCAGTAATGTATGAGCCTGCTGTGGGATTGTACCAGTAATGCTAGAGCCTGCTGTGTGATTGTACCAGTAATGTATGAGCCTGCTGTGCGATTGTACCAGTAATGTATGAGCCTGCTGTGCGATTGTACCAGTAATGTATGAGCCTGCTGTGGGATTGTACCAGTAATGCTAGAGCCTGCTGTGGGATTGTACCAGTAATGCTAGAGCCTGCTTTGTGATTGTACCAGTAATGTATGAGCCTGCTGTGCGATTGTACCAGTAATGTATGAGCCTGCTGTGGGATTGTACCAGTAATGCTAGAGCCTGCTGTGGGATTGTACCAGTAATGCTAGAGCCTGCTGTGTGATTGTACCAGTAATGTATGAGCCTGCTGTGGGATTGTACCAGTAATGTATGAGCCTGCTGTGGGATTGTACCAGTAATGTATGAGCCTGCTGTGGGATTGTACCAGTAATGTATGAGCCTGCTGTGGGATTGTACCAGTAATGTGTGAGCCTCCTGTTTGATTGTACAACTAATGTATGAGCCTGCTGTGGGATTGTACCAGTAATGCTAGAGCCTGCTGTGTGATTGTACCAGTAATGTATGAGCCTGCTGTGTGATTGTACCAGTAATGTATGAGCCTGCTGTGTGATTGTATCAGTAATGTATGAGCCTGCTGTGGGATTGTACCAGTAATGTATGAGCCTGCTGTGTGATTGTACCAGTAATGTATGAGCCTGCTGTGTGATTGTACCAGTAATGTATGAGCCTGCTGTGTGATTGTACCAGTAATGTATGAGCCTGCTGTGGGATTGTACCAGTAATGCTAGAGCCTGCTGTGTGATTGTACCAGTAATGTATGAGCCTGCTGTGTGATTGTACCAGTAATGTATGAGCCAGCCGTGTGATTGTACCAGTAATGTATGAGCCTGCTGTGTGATTGTACCAGTAATGTATGAACTGATGTCCTCGTCGGCCCTGGTATCTCCCCTTTCTGTATGTATAGTATATAGATCTCATGCTAGCAGTGACGGGGCATTAGTACAGTGCTACCTGCATGTGTCAGTGTACCTCCATGGTGCAGCCTGACCCTCACCAGCCGTGTCTTACACATTGGTGCCCTCCTCAGCCCTGGTATATCCCCTTTCTGTATGTACAGTATATAGATCTCAGGGCTTCGTGCAGATGAGACCCGGATTAATTTTTGTGAATCTTTTCTTTTCACAGAGCAAAGGAAGAGCTATGGCCGGGATACTGTCAGCGTCATATCCGAGACGTCCCAGTATCGCGTTGAGGTAACGTATAATGTTGCACTGTGTGTGGGGGAATTGTATTTACTGTACTTATAATATTTACAATCAGGTTGGCTTACTGCAAATTGGCATAACCAAAACAAAAGTAGCAATGCTTACCACACTGCTACACTCAGCTGGTCCTTATTACTAATCGTTCACAAAATGAATCTACTAGAATCGGCTGTTATGAATGGAGTGCGAGGTGGAGGTGAGACGTCTCCACATATATACTGTACATAGCGTGTGCTGCGGGATCACATACATGGTAATGGCAGCGTGTGCAGTGGCTTAGTACATCTGCCCTTTTATCTGCCACAGCTGCAGGACTGCCACCTGTGTGCCCCCCCCCCCCCTCCCCCCTTAATCCGGCCTAGCATCACCATGGTGACCATACAACAATAACAGATTACTGGTTATTGTTGTATGTGTATGTCGGCCTATTTTCATTGTGGGACCTGGAGCTGCAGCTCCATCTGCCTCATTATTGCGGTGCTCCCCGTGGCCGCGCTCAGACAAGTGCTCCCCGTGGCCGCGCTCAGACAAGTGCTCCCCGTGGCCGCGCTTAGACAAGTGCTCCCCGTGGCCGCGCTCAGACAAGTGCTCCCCGTGGCCGCGCTCAGACAAGTGCTCCCCGTGGCCGCGCTCAGACAAGTGCTCCCCGTGGCCGCGCTCAGACAAGTGCTCCCCGTGGCCGCGCTCAGACAAGGGCTCCCCGTGGCCGCGCTCAGACAAGGGCTCCCCGTGGCCGCGCTCAGACAAGGGCTCCCCGTGGCAGCGCTCAGACAAGGGCTCCCCGTGGCCGCGCTGAGGCGGTGCTCCCCGTGGCCGCGCTCAGGCGGTGCTCCCCGTGGCCGCGCTCAGACAAAGGCTGCGCTGACATTTCTCAGAGTGTTTGTTTTCTGGCAGCTGTAGTCCTTTTTTTCCATGGCCTTTCTGGTCTACAAGGAGTTTTATATACTGTAGTCATAATAACTTTCCTTTCGCTGCTATTTATTTTTTCACTTTTGTATCATACATAGAGGGAGATGTATTAAAGCTTTGAGAGAGATGAAGTACAAATCAATCATCTCCTTTCATATTTCAAACACAACCTGCACGATGACAAATAGTTACTGTTGTATCTCTCTCCACTTGATCTGTTTCCAGGTTTTGATAAATTGAGGTAACGGATAACGTTACACTGTGTGTGGGTGAATCTTCTTTACTTTACTTTCATTTACATGGGTGGTCTTCAGGATGCCGGCGACCACCATATAAGCGCCGGAATCCCGACCACCGGCAAACCAACATCTTTTCTCCTTTTTTGGTGGTCCACGACTGCCCTGGAGGGAGAATAGATAGCGTGGCGTGCCACCGTGCCTGCAAGGGGCTCATTTGCGCTCGCCCAACTGTCAGTATGCCGGCGGTCGGGAATCCGGTGCCGGTATGCTGGTCGCCGGGAGCCCGACTGCCGGCATACCATACTACACCCCATTTACGTTGCTGATAACAGTAAATCAGGTGAAGATCCAATGTGGTGTTCCCATGATTTTGGTGTAACCAGCACTGTGCTTTTTCTGTCAGTGCTGGTGGAGCTATAGAAGTAGAGATGTGCGGCCGGCACTTTTCATGTTTCGTGTTTTGGTTTTGGATCTGGATGATTTTTGAAAAAAACATAAAAACAGCTAAAATCACAGAATTTGGGGGTAATTTTGCTCCTACTGTATTATTAACCTCAATAACATTCATTTCCAGTCTATTCTGAACACCTCACACTATTATTTTTAGGCCAAAAGGTTGCACCGAGGTGGCTGTATGACTAAGCTAAGCGACACAAGTGTGCGGCACAAACACCTGGCCCATCTAGGAGTGTCACGCAGTGGCTGAATGTCGAGAGTGGGCCTCAATTGTTCGGTCCACTGACGGCACCTCCAGCATGCCCCTGTCACCAATCTGCAATTGGTGGACTTATACGGCAGTACCAGAGCCAGATGAACAATGGGGCGGATGGAGCTCCAGCTCCAGGCCTCCACATAAAAATAGGCCCATCATCCTGGCAGCAGGATGATGACCAGGTGCACAGTTGACCAATCATAAATCATAAGTATTAAAATATTTTTTTTGTAGTTTTCTCACAAAATTATCCAATTTTTCTATGTTTATGTATTTAGGGAGACATTGGGGCACATAGGGTATAGGATTTACTTGCCCACATGGCTCTGGCCACATTCACATAGCTATGGTCACAGCTCCTCCCCTTCTCAGTATAGGCCCTTGCAAATTTTCAGCTCCAAGGAACATGTGGCCCTTAATCCGGCCCTGGGCAGTGTTTTGTTCATATGTTTGTAAATCCAGTCATCAGGACACAGAGACATGTGAGTTCACTGCTGTGCTGTTTATTCCATCACCAACTCCAGACACTCTGCACACTGGACCACCCACTTCCCAGCATCACCTTGGTCCCAGGGACCATCACTGAAGATTCAGGCTTACACATATTTGTAAGGGAGTGTCTACAAATATTAAGCATTCTAATACACTAACATAACATCCTCTTTTCTTTAAAGATAAGCCCTGTACGCTTCAATGCTACAATTAACAACATCTAACACGTTTCAATGAGTCTCTCAGGTCTGCGTATTTCCCTTTTGGGTCTTTCATACACAGTCTGTGTTTCATCTACCATGTTGGACCTTTCTAGAATCGTGGTTTGTTCACCATTATCAGGATCATCATGTCAGATGAAGGGTATTCTTCAGTCATGTTGTCTTCATTATGGTTAGGTTGAGATCTTAAATCCACCCAATTTCTTCTTACTTCCGTTCCATGCTCTGTACGTATATTATAAGATCTTGGTACTACTTGTGCTTGCACAATACCTTACTGCACCCAAATACCTTTTCTCATGATCTCTGAGACTGACTTGGTCACCCAATTTTAGATCAGATAAGCTTTTTGCTCGCCTGTCATGGAACAGTTTCTGTTTCGCCTGTTGACGTTCCTTACTCAGTCTGACCAACGCTGAGTTATGTGTATTAAGCAGTTCATCATGTATCGGGAGATTTGCTCTAATCCTCCTTCCCATCAGCATTTGTGCAGGAGAAAGTCGATTCTGTAAAGGTGTACTGCGGTAGATTAAAAGACTTTTGTAGAAATCTTCTTTACCTTCTTGAGCTTTTTTCATGAGACTCTTTACAGTTTTTACTGAACTTTCCACCAACCTATTTGAGCGTGGATAGTGGGGACTTGACGTAGTGTGGACAAATTCCCACTCATCAGCAAATTGTCTAAATTCAGCACTGGAAAACTGAGGACCATTGTCAGTGAACACTTCCATAGGAACACCATGCCTTGCAAAGATTGACTTCATGCAATTGATTACGGCTTTACTAGTAGTTGTATGTAGTGTCTTCACCTCTGGGTAGTTAGAGTAATAATCAGTCACAACAATGTACGTTTTCCCATTACAATCAAACAAATCCGCGCCAACTTTCTGGTACGGTCTCTCTGGCACTGCATGAGGACTCAGTGGCTCGACTTGTTGTTTCGATCTATACGTAAGACATAATTCACATGTAGCTGTAGTCTGTGCTATGTCTTGGTTCATTCTTGGCCAATACATAACTTCACGCGCTCTCTGCTTACATTTTTCTTCTCCTAAGTGGCCTTCATGTATCTTGCACAGCATAGTTTTTCTTAGTCGTGCAGGTATGACAAACCTATTGCCTTTTTAAATAATACCATCGACAACTGTAAGGTCACTGCGGTACATCCAATAATCATGGATAGACAGCGGGCACGCATGTTTTTCTGTTGGCCAACCTTTCAGAATGATATCTTTCAACACTTTCATTGTGTCATCTGTCTCAGTTTCTTTCTTAATCTGTTCTTGTCTTGCAAGAGACACTGGTAGAGAAGCTACGATCAAATTAACATAGGCTTCTATCTCTTCATCCATCAGACTTTTGGAACCTTCACTTTTGTCCACAGCACGAGAAAGTGTATCAGCAATGTACATGTATTTGCCGGGACAGTACAGCAAGTGTACATCATATTTCTGTAGTCTGATAAGCATTCGTTGAATTCTCATGGGACAGTCATGTAATGATTTAGCCATGATAGCTATCAATGGCTTGTGGTCAGTTTCCACTGTAAATGTTTGACCATACACAAACTGATGAAATCGCTCACATGCATATGTGATCGCTAGAAGTTCTTTTTCTATCTGAGCATACCTTGTTTCAGCACTTGTCAGTGCTCTTGATGCATAGATTACTGGTTGCCAATGTATCCTCATGTTCTTGTAACAGCACTGAGCCTAGGCCAAATTGCGAAGCATCTGCTGAAATTCTTATTCTTTTCGCAGGATCAAAGAATTTTAGCACTTGTTGCTCTGTAATGATCTGTTTCAAGTTTTGCCAACTTTCTTCTTGTTCATGTGACCACATTCACTCGTTATCTTTGTCCAACAACCATGTAAGAGAGGCTGTTCGTTCAGAGAGTTGAGAAATAAACTTTCCTAAGTAAGTAATCATCCCTAGGAATCTTCTGATGTCGTCTTTGTTGTTAGGACGTTCCATGTTCACTATGGCTGATATTTTCCTTGGGTCTGGTTTTACACCTTGATCCAAGACCATGTCGCCCATAAAGGTAAGTGTATTCACGCCAAATTCACATTTGTCCTTGTTTAGCTTTAGATTCACTTTCTTGACAAGTTCCATTACTTGTCTCAATCTAGAATCATGTTCTCTCTTTGTAGATCCCCAGACCATAATGTCATCCATCATTGTTTCAACACCTGGAATATGTTCAAAAATCATGTGTATCTTTTTGTGATATACTTCTGGAGCAGACAATATTCCATATGGTAGTCGAAGAAATCTGTATCGACCTTCTGGTGTATTAAATGTACAAAGCTTTGAGCTGGCCTCATCTAGCTTCATTTGCCAGAGTCCTGAAGATGCGTCCAATTTACTGAACCATTTTGCTCCTGCAAATTGCGACATGATTTCATCTCTGGTTGGTAGTTTGAAATGTTCTCGTTTAATAGCTTTGTTTAAATCTCTGGGGTCTAGACATGTTCTGAGTTGTCCATTTCTCTTTTCAACAATTACTAAGGAGCTTACCCATTCAGTAGGCTCATCAACTTTCTGTATCACACCCAAGGCTTTCATGCGATTTAACTCTTATTTTAGTTTTTCTCTCAGCGCAAACGGCACTTTTCTACAGGGGTGTATCACTGAAGAAACTTGTGTGTCTATATTTATTGCATGCTCTCCAGGCAAACAACCTAGACCTTCAAACAATTCTCTGTATTCTGTAAACATCGATTTGCAGTCATCTTCTACTTGTGATGTCACCATAAAAACTTTCTTTAGCAAGCTTAGTTTCACACAGGAACTTAATCCTAGAATCGGTTGCACATTTTTATCCACAATCAGTAGAGATGTTTTAAACTGTTGTTCCTTATATTTCAGTGTCACTAAGCATGTACCTTTCACAGGAATTTCCTCCCCAGTGTACCCTGTAACTTTCACTTTGGCTGGATGAATTTTAGGTTTTACTCTATAAGTCTTATAGTCTTGAAATGATATTAAATTCACCTGCGCGCCAGTATCAACTTAAAGGGAATGACAATCTCATTCACAGTTAAAGGGACAATCCATTCTTTCTTATCTGCACTGCAAAGTTCAATGCAATCCACAAAGAATTCATCTGATTGTTTAAAAGCATGCACTGTGGTTGTTTTACTTTTCATTTTACAGCATTTGGCAAAGTGATTTAGTCTACCACATTTCATGCAGGTTTTACCATAAGCAGGGCACATTTTAGGATTGTGAGCATTTCCACATCTACTACACATTTCCTTATTAGACTGTGGCTTAGACTGCTTCATTCTTGAGAATGGAGGTTTGCTTGGCTCTGTGTTCTGCACTACATGGACAGCAGCATCAACTTCCTTGTGTAACGTTTTGGCTTGAAATCTAGTTATTCCTGCAGATCTGCACATAGTCACTGCCTTTTCTAGTGTTAGGTCTTGCTCTCTCAGCAATCTCTCTCTGAGTCTATTATCAGGTATTCCACAGACAATACGATCTCTAATCAGTGAATCCTTTAAATCACCAAACTCACAGGTTTTACTGAGTGATTGCAGCTCTGTAACATACTGATCAAATCCATCTACAGACTTCTGATCACATGTGAAAAATGTATATCTTTCATATGTCACATTTTTCCTTGGCACAAAGTAATCTTCAAACTTTTGCTTCATAGAAGATAGCACCATATTCTGCCCCTCATCAAACTGAAAACTATTATAAATGTCCAGCACATCTTCTCCTATCACATGGAGGAAAATGGATGCCTTCGTTTTGTCAGCCTCTGTATCAGCTCCACATGCAGCAAGATATATATTAAACCTTTGCTTAAATCTTTTCCAGTTTTCAGACAAGTTACCAGACATCAGCATGCCGGTTGGAGGAGCCAGTTTATCCATGGTTACTCACTGTTTGAAGAGAGGAGCACACGGCAGGCTTTGCAGACACTGAGTATCACAGCCTTACAGACTGCTGCAGGATTCTGTCACACTCTGAGAACACTAGCAGTCCAAGTTAAACTTTTTGTGATACCATGTTTTGTTTATATGTTTGTAAATCCAGTCATCGGGACACAGAGACATGTGAGTTCACTGCTGTGCTGTTTATTCCATCACCAACTCCAGACACTCTGCACACTGGACCACCCACTTCCCAGCATCCCCCTGGTCCCAGGGACCATCACTGAAGATTCAGGCTTACACAGATTAGTAAGGGAGTGTCTACAAATATTAAGCATTCTAATACACTAACATCACAGTCAGTACCCCTGGACTCATACGGCATTGTCACATAGGATGGCACTTTTCAAAAACTAGGCCCCAAACAGCACCTCATGCAAAGATGTTGAAGAGGTGCATTGAGGTAGCTGTATGACTAAGTCAAGCGACACAAACAATTCCCACTGGAATTATACGTCCAAATCACTGGAATTATACGTCCAAATCACTGGAATTAATTGGCAAAATCACTGGAATTATACGTCCAAATCACTGGAATTAATTGGCATGATCATTGTAATTAATAATTATACGTCCAAATCACTGGAATTAATTGGCAAAATCTCGCTATCGCCTGCCTAGTGAAGAGGAATCCAGATGGGATTTGGTACCGGGGACACAATACCTCCATCAATTGTCTAAATCTCACTGCACTAATGGCGGATACCGGATGCACGTCTAACACCAACATAAGTGTCAAGGCCTCACTTCCTTCATCATGTGAAGCTGAACCACTAGTCATGAACATAGGCCAGGGCCTCAGCCGTTTCTTGCCACTCCATGTCGTAAATGGCATATTGGCAAGTTTACGTTTCTCCTCAGACCATTTAAATTTCTTTTTTACTTTCTACTGAACTTTGGCTTTTTGGATTTTACATGCCCTCTACTATCACATTGGGCATCGGCCTTGGCAGATGACGTTGATGGCATTTCATCGTCTATGTCATGGCTAGTGGCAGCAGCTTCGGCACTAGGAGGAAGTGGTTCTTGATCTTTCCCTATTTTATCCTCCAAATTTTTGTTCTCCATTATTTTTTTTTAGTTATATAACACAATATGCGGCACTGGAATGACTGATGGCCAGGACACTACCACTGGTCTGATGCAGCACAGCAACACTGTGAGGGACTTATTATACAGCAGCACTGCACATATGGCAGCAGAGGACACAAGCACTGTGACTGGACAGATTCAGCACAAACCACGGACATTGAGAGAACGGAGACACGTCCTCTCTGTACACTCTCCAATTTCGGAGTGAAAATGGCGGGGATGCGTAGCTCCTTATATGGAAGCCAAATCCCGCGAGAATCTGACAGATGATGACGTTTTGCCTGGTACGGGTTTCTGAGTCAGACTGGAAAACCGGAGCCTGGCTTGGAA
Source organism: Pseudophryne corroboree (assembly GCF_028390025.1). NCBI lineage: Eukaryota > Metazoa > Chordata > Amphibia > Anura > Myobatrachidae > Pseudophryne > Pseudophryne corroboree. The sequence goes on from NC_086449.1 coordinate 843,156,380, forward strand.
CCGGACTCGAATGGTGAAGTTCGGTACGGTTCGGTTCTCTGAGAGCCAAACCCGCTCATCTCTACATAGAAGGGATCCCAATGTGCCTCCAACCAGCCCCTAGCAGGTTGGTACCAGGGATGATTTCCACAGGGTATAACAAGTCCTGACAACGATCGTACAGGACTTCTCACTGCTGCGCCTGGGTTTTGGTATGGGGGTAATGAAAGGGTTTATTTAAAAGGAAAAAAAACAAAAGGGAAAAAAAAACCCAATTTGTATTGATGACCATCGTCCAGCCGGCTGGGAGAAATAGAAGTGAAACTGCTAATGACCGTCTCTTTACCAGCAGATCATATTCCAACCGGCCAACTAGTTATATGTATGGCCAGCTTATGGCTATCTTCATTCAGAGTGTGTGTATATAGTGACGCGGATGGCTTACTCACTATGTATCTCTGGGTTAGCTGTCCTCTTTGTCAGGATGGCAGATGACTTTCAGTAAGTAAAACAGTTTCTCTGCGATCCCTAGCACTCTGACAACACCACCTTTGACCATCGGATCATCCAGCTGGTCTGTCGTGGACCACCCCTGCAGAGCACCTGCTAAAGGCTAAGCTCCACCCCAGCTTTATCTTTACTGGGCGGCTGCAAATCCCGGTTTTCCCAGCTTCCCTCTATAGAGCTGCCCAGGTGTTCTGTCTGACTGCAGCCCCACTCTAACAGCATCAGTGACATTTGAAATCTTTCTATAGGAAAGTGGTAGGTCCGCAGCTTTGCTACATTCACCCCTCCCCCCACGATGCCATACTACCAGGTAGCTCTGTCCAAAGATTGTGCTTTCACATTACAGCACACGGTATGAGCCGAAATTCATATTTTACCACACAGGATGAGCCGAAATTCACATTACAGCACACGGTATGAGACGAAATTCACATTACATCACACAGTATGAGCCGAAATTCACATTACATCACACAGTATGAGCCGAAATTCACATTACATCACACAGAATGAGCCGAAGTTCACATTACAGCACACGGTATGAGCTGATATTCACATTACAGCACACGGTATGAGACGAAATTTACATTATATCACACAGTATGAGCCGAAATTCACATTACATCACACAGAATGAGCCGAAATTCACATTACAGCACACGGTATGAGCTGATATTCACATTACAGCACACGGTATGAGACGAAATTCACATTACATCACAAAGTATGAGACGAAATTCACATTACAGCACACGGTATGAGACGAAATTCACATTACATCACACAGTATGAGCCGAAATTCACACTACATCACACAGTATGAGCCGAAATTCACATTACATCACACAGTATGAGCCAAAATTCACATTACAGCACACGGTATGAGACGAAATTCACATTACACCACACAGTATGAGCCGAAATTCACATTACATCACACAGTATGAGCCGAAATTCACATTACATCACACAGTATGAGCCGAAATTCACATTATAGCACACGGTATGACACACAATTCAGGGACAGGGAGAGAGAGTGACAGCAGGGACATAGGGAAGCAGGGGAACATTACCTGATATGTGCAGCGGAGATGCGGATGGGACTGTGGTTGTCGGTGGCGGAGGAGGCCATTGTCTGCGGGGGATGCAGCGGTACTAAGCTGTCATTCGTTGCTGCGGCGTTGATGTCCCCCTGTCCACCGCCAGTTGTGGTCTGCGGTGGTCAGCTTTCAGTGGCGGTCCGGCAGTGAACTTTGGTCAGCGGTGGGCGGCTGTGATATAAATATATAAAAAATGTTACATTTATATTATTTATGTTTCCCTGTCCCTGCAGTCCAAGTGATCTGAGTGTGAGCTGACCAGTCACTTCCCACCCAGACCAACTGCCAACTCTCCCCCCTCCCCCCCCTCGCCTGGGTGGTCCTGGGTCGACAGTCCCGGTGGGAGCAGGTGCTGCTGAGGACAAGGAGAGGCACCAGCGCTTCCTGCCCGGCGCTGCCACGCGAAACCCAGCACTGGCGTTCCCGATGTCTCCGGAGCTGCCGCTGCTGTAGTGACAGGCAGCTCCAACATCGGGTCCCGCCGCCGCGCTGCCCTGCTTCACCCCGCCGCGCTGCCCTGCTTCACCCCGCCGCGCTGCCCTGCTTCACCCCGCCGCGCTGCCCTGCTTCACCCCGCCGCGCTGCTCTGCTTCACCCCGCCGCGCTACTCTGCTTCACCCCGCCGCGCTACTCAGCTCCACTGTAGCGCCGGGTCCCTCCGCCTCTACACCTGAATGCCTATGGGTGATCATATCTGCCTCGCTGACAGGGGCGGATTCCCCTGTCAACGAGGCACTTGATTAGTATGTGTCCTAGGGTGCCTGGCACTCTCTGCGTGACTAGTATGTGTCTGCGATGTGGTTGCATCTCACTTCCCATGAGCTGCTGTATATGGAGCAGGCACATTAGATGAATGATTGGTGTATAATGTAGAGGAATGATCGATGTATAATGTAGAGGAATGATCGGTGTATAATGTAGAGGAATGATTGATCGGTGTATAATGTAGAGGAATGATTGATTGGTGTATAATGTAGAGGAATGATCGGTGTATAATGTAGATGAATGATTGGTGTATAATGTAGAGGAATGATCAGTGTATAATGTAGAGGAATGATCGGTGTATAATGTAGATGAATGATTGGTGTATAATGTAGAGGAATGATCGGTGTATAATGTAGATGAATGATTGATTGTTGTATAATGTAGAGGAATGATCGGTGTATAATGTAGAGGAATGATTGATTGGTGTATAATGTAGAGGAATGATCGGTGTATAATGTAGATGAATGATTGATTGGTGTATAATGTAGAGGAATGATTGGTGTATAATGTAGAGGAATGATTGGTGTATAATGTAGAGGAATGATTGGTGTATAATGTAGAGGAATGATCGGTGTATAATGTAGAGGAATGATTGATTGTTGTATAATGTAGAGGAATGATTGATTGGTGTATAATGTAGAGGAATGATTGATTGGTGTATAATGTAGAGGAATGATTGGTGTATAATGTAGAGGAATGATCGGTGTATAATGTAGATGAATGATTGATTGGTGTATAATGTAGAGGAATGATCAGTGTATAATGTAGAGGAATGATCAGTGTATAATCGAGAGGAAGGATCAGTATATAATGTAGAGGAAGGATTGGTGTATAATGTAGAGGAATGATCAGTGTATAATGTAGAGGAATGATCTGTGTATAATGTAGAGGAATGATCGGTGTATAATGTAGAGGAATGATTGATTGGTGTATAATGTAGAGGAATGATTGGTGTATAATGTAGAGGAATGATTGGTGTATAATGTAGAGGAATGATCTGTGTATAATGTAGAGGAATGATCTGTGTATAATGTAGAGGAATGATCGGTGTATAATGTAGAGGAATGATCGGTGTATAATGTAGAGGAATGATCGGTGTATAATGTAGAGGAATGATTGGTGTATAATGTAGAGGAATGATTGGTGTATAATGAAGAGCAGGCATTCCCAACCGCTGTCCTCAAGGCACACCAACAGTGCAGGTTTTAGTGATATCCAGGCTTGAACACAGGTGACTTAATTAGTACCTTAGTTATTTTGCTTTAACCATCTGTGCTGCAGCCTGGATATCACTAAAACCTGCACTGTTGGTGTGCCTTGAGGACCGTGGTTGGGAATGCCTGATGTAGAGGAATGATTGGTGTATAATGTAGAAGAATGTTCAGTGTATAATGTAGAGGAATGTTCAGTGTATAATGTAGAGGAATGTTCAGTGTATAATGTAGAGGAATGATCGGTGTATAATGTAGATGAATGATTGGTGTATAATGTAGAGGAATGATCGGTGTATAATGTAGAGGAATGATTGATTGGTCTATAATGTAGAGGAATGATCGGTGTATAATGTAGAGGAATGATTGATTGGTGTATAATGTAGAGGAATGATCGGTGTATAATGTAGATGAATGATTGGTGTATAATGTAGAGAAATGATCGGTGTATAATGTAGAGGAATGATTGGTGTATAATGTAGAGGAATGATTGGTGTATAATGTAGAGGAATGATTGGTGTATAATGTAGAGGAATGATTGATTGGTGTATAATGTAGAGGAATGATTGGTGTATAATGTAGAGGAATGATTGATTGGTGTATAATGTAGAGGAATGATTGGTGTATAATGTAGAGGAATGATTGGTGTATAATGTAGAGGAATGATTGGTGTATAATGTAGAGGAATGATTGGTGTATAATGTAGAGGAATGATTGGTGTATAATGTAGAGGAATGATTGATTGGTGTATAAAGTAGAGGAATGATTGGTGTATAATGTAGAGGAATGATTAATTGGTGTATAAGCGGAATGTTTATCGGAAGATTATCTGAGCTGTCGGTAATTTTTACTGTTTGTAATTTTCTTCTTGCACCTGAACTGAAATATCTTTGAGGCGTGCGCATTCATTCCTATTCTGTCTGTAATGGCGTCTGGGGAACGTTTCTCTGTGCCTATGGCTGTAGACAGTGGGGACGGGTGATGGGGCGTGGCCTAACGTAAGGGGGCGTGACCACGCCTTGTTACCAAGAAATGATAAAGAATATAATTTAGCATTCATGGCGCTGCACGGTCTATAGGGTGTGCTGTTGTGCCAAGAGCAGATCAGGACAGGGGCACCATTGCTAGTCGCTACCTTTCCCCTCCTGCTGCTGCTGCTCACTGCAGCCCAAGTGGGGGGTGAGGGAGCGGATGGACCCGGGCCCCTCTCTCAGGCCCGGGTAGTTAGTTCCCCCCCCCCCCCCCTCTCTGCGCCACTGTGGGGCGGGATGTACTAAACATTGAAAAATGAGAATCTCACGGTGATAAATTACCAGCTAACCAGCTCCTAACTCTCTTGTTACAGGCTGTGTTTGAAAAATGACAGTTAGGAGCTGATTGGCTGGTGCTTTATCACCATGAAATTATCATTTTTCAAGCCTAGTACATCTTGCCCATGTGTGCGCTGCACACGTTGTCATATAGTAATAGTACTGATTCTAGGTGCATCCTGCGCAGCTTGTTATTATCAGAATGCTTGGAGGTGTTTTGCTTTATACCAGATGTCCTAAAATCCATGCACAAGAGGGTGTCTTCTGGACTGTTTGGGATATTGCATGTAATCAATGCTTTTAGTAGAACTCTGGCAGATACTATTGTAAATGCCCCAAATGTTCCATTCCATTGCATCTCTCTGTGCCCTGGAGACCGCTGGCATGTTGTGAATATGCTCTGACAATGTACCGCAGCATCTCACCACCTTCACCATGGACCGAAAAGATGCCATGTTAACTGTGGATGACGGGATACGGAAACTGAAGTTATTGGACGCAAAAGGAAAAGTGTGGACCCAAGATATGTTTCTGCAAGTTGATGACAAAGGTGTTAGTCTGTATGATATAGAGTCCAAGGTAATTTTCCAATATCCCCATGTTTCTCTCATTGTGTTGGTGTTGTTGAGTGTGCCAAGACAGCTAACATGAGCCAGACTTCAGCTGTTGTAGCATGACCAAGATGCTAGTTGTGATCACATGAGCCAGACATCGGGTGTAATAGAGTGACCCAGGTGGTCTGGCATGTGTCATGTGTAGTAAAGTGATCCAGATGCCAGGTGTTGTAGGGTAACCCAGGTGTGAGCCAGAAGCCAGGTGTGATAAGATGACCTTGGTGTGAGCTAAAAGCCAAGTGTTGTAGGGTGGCCTAGGTGTGAGCCAGAAGCCAGGTGTTGTAGGGTGATCTAGGTGTGAGCCAGAAGTCAGGTGTGGTAGGGTGACCCAGGTGTGAGCTACAAGCCAGGTGTGGTAGGGTGACCTTGGTGTGAGCCAGAAGCCAGGTGTAGTAGAGTGATCTAGGTGTGAACCAGAAGCCAGGTGTGGTAGAGTGATCTAGGTGTGAGCCAGAAGCCAGGTGTGATAAGATGACCTTGGTGTGAGCCAGAAGCCAGGTGTTTTAGGGTGACCCAGGTGTGAGCCAGATGCCAGGTGTGGTAGTGACCCAGGTGTGAGCTAGCTGCTTGGAATGGTAGGATGATCCAGATGTGAGCCAGCAGCCAGGTGTGGTACCAGCCTCTATGGCGGTCTGACAGAAGTCAGGTGTGGTAGGATGACCACGGTGTGAGACAGAAGTCAAGTGTGGTAGAATGACCACGGTGTGAGACAGAAGTCAGGTGTGGTAGGATGACCACAGTGTGAGACAGAAGTCAGGTGTGGTAGGATGACCACGGTGTGAGACAGAAGTCAGGTGTGGTAGGATGACCACGGTGTGAGACAGAAGTCAGGTGTGGTAGGATGACCACAGTGTGAGACAGAAGTCAGGTGTGGTAGGATGACCACGGTGTGAGACAGAAGTCAGGTGTGGTAGGATGACCCAGGTTGGAGCCAGCTGCCAGGTAACCTCTAGAATCTAGACATTTCTCAAGAATGTAGCTCATTGTTTGTCTTGTGTATTTGTTAGTTGCTTGATACTTTATTCTGATCATTTAAAGAGCAAAGTGAGAAAGCCGCAACCAGATATGATGTAGTTACCTGCAGGCTTTTATTACATGTTGTAGATAAATGCGTTCCACCCATTGTTCTGTAGTATCGTCATTTAGAGATGAGGTGGGGGCCATGAGCCATAGCGAGTAAGTGGCCAACCCTGCATTGCCTGGTAATGTAGATGTCCGCTGTCTGGCATGATAGGTAGGTTTTTATATGCTGGACAGAGTTGTCTGTTGTGTTGTAAGATCTGAATTGATCTTTACCCTCCCCCCAGCAGCCTGTCCTGTAATAGTAGCTTTAGCCAGACAGGCGCAACATGTACTCTCATTTCTGTGCAGAATGAATTAGAAACTTTTCCAGCAAGTACCATACAGCACTGTAAGGCCGTGATGAACGCCTGCAGATATGATTCCATTCTTGCCCTTGTTTGCAAAGAGCCAACACAAAACAAAGCTGATCTGCACCTCTTTCAGTGTGAAGCGGTCAAGGTAAGACTGGAACGGGTGTTATTCCAGTGTTCCATCCCCCCATCCTTCCTGCCCCATGCACGTTTCTGTTACACTGCGTGGACGAATGCGTTGGAGTGGAACACGTTGCATGCTCACTATGGGGGTTTTGTATGAATCTGCTCCTCACTCTGTGAAGCTAAACACAATGGAAACCATAAACTGAAAAGCAAATCTTTAGCTGCATTCTTTAAATGGCCCTTGTACCAGATGTTTGACATTTAACGTAATGTTTCATTGTAAAACATATTCTTCTATGTTATGAATAAAGTACATTTTTCCACCAGAATTAACGTTTTAAATGTTCAGAACACTGAAGAGTGATACCAGATTAGTGTAATACGATAATGGGGATATTGCATACCTGCCATCATTCATGGGTTAAAAGGGTTTGTGGTACTTCCTGACGTTTTACACAGAGCCACAAGCAAGGGTCTTCTTCTCTGGGAAACTATCCGATTGTTCCACAGTCCATAGAAATGACCCAGCTGAGCTGAGACTTTGTGAATGAGGGCTGTTATATACTCTAGATTTTATTGCAAGAGTCCCATGTAGCAAGGTTGGAGTCTTCTCAGAGGTGTATCTTTCACGCCATGGACTGATCGTAATAGATGCAACAGAAGATATTGTGGAAGTACCCAAGGATTTCATTACTGAGGAGCCTCTGATGAACACCAGCTGTGGTATCTGAGAGACTGACTGTCCCATGGTCCATTTACAGGAGACCTTCTCAGCAAGTGTCTACTGTCTGTACAGAAAGAGTAATAGATCTGTGTAACGCCTTAAACCTCTAACATGAAATAATGCAGTGTTAAATGTTTTTATTTTATTTTATTATGCTGTGACTACAAGCATGGTGCCAAGCCTTTTATAAGGGAATCTCGCTGGTAGTATTCCACATTCTTGTTGCTTGTGATATTTATTGAGTGAGCTGAACCAATGCAGTTAATTCACACACACACAACAGAGATATATGGAGGGTGAACCAAATCAGAGAGATACTAAATCTGCGATACTTCTCCCCTAACAATCCAAGCACATGAGAAAACCACCGCTAACATTCTGTATTAAAGGGTAAACAACTACAACACATTAGAGGCAATACACAGAGCAACACCTCATTGTTTAATCTCCTTAATGTTTACTTCAATTCAAAATCTTCAGTCGTATTGAGCTGTCTGAGTGTACTTTGTATGTTTTAATATGTTTAGTCTATTTGAATATATTCAGATGTAATAGGAATGAGCAGTAAAAAATTGATTTCATTGACAGATGTCAAATAAATCATATAAAAGCTTAATATCTTTGGATTGCTAATGTTAGATTTAAAACATGTTTGATCAAGGTTTCTAATACATCGATGTTTCCCAGCATTAATATAAGCAGCGGTCCATTTTTTTTTCATGAAAACATTAATGCAAAAGAAAATGGTTTTTTGTTTTTGTTTTTGTTTTTTAACTCCTCCCCCCCCCCCCCCCCCCCCCAATCCTGGTAACAAATATGTCCCATAACCCTAGGGAGTGCTGGATGATATGTACCATAACCCTAGGGAGTGCTGGATCACCGATGATATGTACCATAACCCTAGGGAGTGCTGGATCACCGATGATATGTACCATAACCCTAGGGAGTGCTGGATCACCGATGATATGTACCATAACCCTAGGGAGTGCTGGATGATATGTCACATAACCCTAGGGAGTGCTGGATGATATGTACCATAACCCTAGGGAGTGCAGGATCACCGATGATATGTCACATATTCCTAGGGAGTGCTGGATGATATGTCCCATAACCCTAGGGAGTGCTGGATGATATGTACCATAACCCTAGGGAGTGCTGGATGATATGTCCCATAACCCTAGGGAGTGTTGGATGATATGTCCCATAACCCTAGGGAGTGCTGGATGATATGTCACATAACCCTAGGGAGTGCTGGATGATATGTCCCATAACCCTAGGGAGTGCTGGATGATATGTCCCATAACCCTAGGGAGTGCAGAATGATATGTCACATAACCCTAGGGAGTGCTGGATGATATGTCCCATAACCCTTGGGAGTGCTGGATGATATGTACCATAACCCTAGGGAGTGCTGGATCACCGATGATATGTACCATAACCCTAGGGAGTGCTGGATGATATGTCCCATAACCCTAGGGAGTGCTGGATGATATGTCACATATTCCTAGGGAGTGCTGGATGATATGTCCCATAACCCTAGGGAGTGCTGGATGATATGTCCCATAACCCTAGGGAGTGCTGGATGATATGTCCCATAACCCTAGGGAGTGCTGGATGATATGTCCCATAACCCTAGGGAGTGCTGGATGATATGTCACATAACCCTAGGGAGTGCTGGATGATATGTCACATAACCCTAGGGAGTGCTGGATGATATGTACCATAACCCTAGGGAGTGCTGGATGATATGTCACATAACCCTAGGGAGTGCTGGATGATATGTCACATAACCCTAGGGAGTGCTGGATGATATGTCACATAACCCTAGGGAGTGCTGGATGATATGTCACATAACCCTAGGGAGTGCTGGATGATATGTCACATAACCCTAGGGAGTGCTGGATGATATGTCCCATAACCCTAGGGAGTGCTGGATGATATGTCACATAACCCTAGGGAGTGCAGGATGATATGTCACATAACCCTAGGGAGTGCTGGATGATATGTCACATAACCCTAGGGAGTGCAGGATGATATGTTCCATAACCCTAGGGAGTGCTGGATGATATGTCACATAACCCTAGGGAGTGCAGGATGATATGTCACATAACCCTAGGGAGTGCTGGATGATATGTCCCATAACCCTAGGGAGTGCTGGATCACCGATGATATGTCCCATAACCCTAGGGAGTGCTGGATGATATGTCACATAACCCTAGGGAGTGCAGGATGATATGTCACATAACCCTAGGGAGTGCTGGATGATATGTCACATAACCCTAGGGAGTGCTGGATGATATGTCACATAACCCTAGGGAGTGCTGGATGATATGTCACATAACCCTAGGGAGTGCTGGATGATATGTCACATAACCCTAGGGAGTGCTGGATGATATGTACCATAACCCTAGGGAGTGCTGGATGATATGTCACATAACCCTAGGGAGTGCAGGATGATATGTTCCATAACCCTAGGGAGTGCTGGATGATATGTTCCATAACCCTAGGGAGTGCAGGATGATATGTCACATAACCCTAGGGAGTGCTGGATGATATGTCACATAACCCTAGGGAGTGCTGGATGATATGTCACATAACCCTAGGGAGTGCTGGATGATATGTCACATAACCCTAGGGAGTGCTGGATGATATGTACCATAACCCTAGGGAGTGCTGGATGATATGTCACATAACCCTAGGGAGTGCTGGATGATATGTCACATAACCCTAGGGAGTGCTGGATGATATGTCACATAACCCTAGGGAGTGCTGGATGATATGTCACATAACCCTAGGGAGTGCTGGATGATATGTCACATAACCCTAGGGAGTGCTGGATGATATGTCCCATAACCCTAGGGAGTGCTGGATGATATGTCACATAACCCTAGGGAGTGCAGGATGATATGTCACATAACCCTAGGGAGTGCTGGATGATATGTCACATAACCCTAGGGAGTGCAGGATGATATGTTCCATAACCCTAGGGAGTGCTGGATGATATGTCACATAACCCTAGGGAGTGCAGGATGATATGTCACATAACCCTAGGGAGTGCTGGATGATATGTCCCATAACCCTAGGGAGTGCTGGATCACCGATGATATGTCCCATAACCCTAGGGAGTGCTGGATGATATGTCACATAACCCTAGGGAGTGCAGGATGATATGTCACATAACCCTAGGGAGTGCTGGATGATATGTCACATAACCCTAGGGAGTGCTGGATGATATGTCACATAACCCTAGGGAGTGCTGGATGATATGTCACATAACCCTAGGGAGTGCTGGATGATATGTCACATAACCCTAGGGAGTGCTGGATGATATGTACCATAACCCTAGGGAGTGCTGGATGATATGTCACATAACCCTAGGGAGTGCAGGATGATATGTTCCATAACCCTAGGGAGTGCTGGATGATATGTCCCATAACCCTAGGGAGTGCAGGATGATATGTCACATAACCCTAGGGAGTGCTGGATGATATGTCACATAACCCTAGGGAGTGCTGGATGATATGTCCCATAACCCTAGGGAGTGCTGGATGATATGTACCATAACCCTAGGGAGTGCTGGATGATATGTACCATAACCCTAGGGAGTGCTGGATGATATGTACCATAACCGTAGGGAGTGCTGGATGATATGTCCCATAACCCTAGGGAGTGCTGGATGATATGTCCCATAACCCTAGGGAGTGCTGGATGATATGTCCCATAACCCTAGGGAGTGCTGGATGATATGTCCCATAACCCTAGGGAGTGCAGGATGATATGTCACATAACCCTAGGGAGTGCTGGATGATATGTCCCATAACCCTAGGGAGTGCTGGATCACCGATGATATGTATTGGGTGGTCCGAACACTGGAAATATAAAGTGTGTAGATTTTTTTGGGTTCTTTAAAGATTGCAGAATAATCCACTAAATGACTGAAATCTAGATATGTGAGCGTTGATAAATGCTGGTTCCATCTGTGATAGAGCGGATTTGTGCATGTCTGGCATCTCCCCCACCATATTGCTGTGCACATTGACGTCTTGTGGTGCGTGCTGTGTCACTGTGGGGTCCTTTTATACAGGAATGGATTTAATTGTAATGTATACTCTTTGCAGGCTTCTGGTATCCAACAAGATATTGACAGTGCGGTGAATGACAGCAAAGGAGGAAAAGTGAGGACGCGGCCCGACACACTCAGGTAAACACTGCATTGTGTACATTGAATCAGAATCCGTTTATTACCAAGTATATCAGTACATAGGCCCTCATTCCGAGTTGTTCGCTCGGTATTTTTCATCGCATCGCAGTGAAAATCCGCTTAGTACGCATGCGCAATGTTCGCACTGCGACTGCGCCAAGTAACTTTACTATGAAGAAAGTATTTTTACTCACGGCTTTTTCTTCGCTCCGGCGATCGTAATGTGATTGACAGGAAATGGGTGTTACTGGGCGGAAACACGGCGTTTCAGGGGCGTGTGGCTGAAAACGCTACCGTTTCCGGAAAAAACGCAGGAGTGGCCGGAGAAACGGTGGGAGTGCCTGGGCGAACGCTGGGTGTGTTTGTGACGTCAACCAGGAACGACAAGCACTGAACTGATCGCACAGGCAGAGTAAGTCTGGAGCTACTCTGAAACTGCTAAGTAGTTAGTAATCGCAATATTGCGAATACATCGGTCGCAATTTTAAGAAGCTAAGATTCACTCCCAGTAGGCGGCGGCTTAGCGTGTGTAACTCTGCTAAATTCGCCTTGCGACCGATCAACTCGGAATGAGGGCCATAATACACAAGACATTTGTGTCCGATGACCACAGCTCTCAGACAGATACAACACATGACATAACATAGAGAAGCATGACGGGTACTGGAGTACATGTTACGTGTATGACATGAAATGAGCTAGGCAATTGTCGGATTAACCAAGATAGTTGCTTGGGGGAAGAAACTGTTCCTGTGTCTAGCAGTTCTCGCCAGCCGCAAGCTGTAGAGTCTTCCAGATGGCAGCCGCTGGAACAGGACGTGAGTGGGGTGGGAGTGGTCGTCAATGATGCTTCCTGCCCGCTTCGTGACCCTTGCCCGATAGATATCCTCAATTGCTGGGAGGTTTGTCCCTATGATTTGTTCCGCTACCCTTATGATTCGCTGTGGTCTGTTCCTGTCATGGGTTGGGGCCGAGCCAAACCACACTATTATCGAGGAGCAGAGAACAGATTGGATAATTGCAGAGTAAAAGAGGATCAGAAGTTCCTGCGGTAGTTTGAGCTTCCTAAGTTGTCATAAGAAGTACAACCTCTGCTGGGCTTTTCCCACAATGCCATCGATGCAAGACTTCTACCTCAGATCCTTGGCTATCGTGGAGCCTAGAAATCTGAAGGATTCCACCACCATTACCGAATTGTCCACAATTGTTAGTGGGGAGTGTAGGGGGGGTGCTTCCTGAAGTCAACAATCATCTTAACCGTTTTTGATGAATTTAGCTGTAGATTGTTTGTGCCGCACCAGGTGACCAGCCTCTCCACCTCCTTCCTGTAAGCAGACTCCTCCCCATCCGTAATGAGACCAATCAGCATGGTGTCATCCGCAAATGTAAGGAGTTTCACAGATGTGTCAGCGGAAGAGCAGTCGTTGGTGTAGATAGAGAAGAGGAAGGGAGAAAGAACACACCCCTGGGGTGCACCCGTACTAGTAGTCCTAACCGCAGACGTCAATTTCCCCATCCTGACTCGCTGCTCTCTATCCATCAAGAAGTTCACCACCCAGGAGCATGGCGTTTCGGGGACACCTAAGCTGTGCATCTTCGATTGCAGCAGTCCAGGGATGATGGTATTGAATGCAGAGCTGAAGTCCATGAACAAGACCCTGGCATGGCCTCTTGGCGAATCCAGGTGCTTCAGGATGAAGTGCAGGCCCAGATTTACCGCGTCCTCCGCAGATCTGTTAGCCCTGTATGCGAACTGCAGAGGGTCTAGGAGGGAACCAACTGTGGACTTTAAGTGAGTCAGTACTAGACGCTCCATCGTCTTCATCACCACCGATGTTGGTGCTACTGGCCTGGTGAGGAAGGTCAGGGTCAGGTCTCCAGAAGAGGAAGGTTACTTCGGCACTTTAGCACATTGTGCTGTCGCACTGTAACCAGTCGGCAGCTGAGTGATATGGGACAGGCACCTATATGTATCAGGGCATGTGCCGATGGCTGAACGCAGGAAATAGTGGCGATAACATCCCGCTGGTAATTCTCCTCTATGCGATCTGCTTTCTTCACTCATTTATAAACCTAGAATTTGGAAGTTCTTTTGGCGCTTGACCCCCTGCAGTGAACACAGTCTTTAGATGACAGAACCGCTGTGTCATAGAGGCTACTTATTCACAAAGATTTTGCTGGAGATGCATCTCCTGCGGTCCGATGGGCGTGAATGCAGGGGCTGGACTTGTTAGTAGAGCGAAGGCGCAAGCTAGCGCTGTACTTTTCACACTTTGATGGGATGGTCTCTTACCCCGCAGCCTGACCCTCCTGACCCTGACCCTAACCCTCCCTGGAGTGCCTGACCCTACCTCCCTGCAACCTGACCCTAACCCTCCTTACCCTACAGCCTGACCCTCCTTACCCCGCAGCCTGACCCTAACCCTCCCTGGAGTGCCTGACCCTACCTCCCTGCAACCTGACCCTAACCCTCCTTACCCCGCAGCCTGACCCTCCTTACCCCGCAGCCTTACCCTGACCCTCCTTACCCCGCAGCCTGACCCTAACCCTCCCTAGAGTGCCTAACCCTAATCCTACCTCCCTGCAACCTGACCCTGACCCTCCTTACCCCGCAGCCTGACCCTGACCCTAACCCTCCTTACCCCGCAGCCTGACCCTCCTTACCCTACAGCCTGACCCTCCTTACCCCGCAGCCTGACCCTAACCCTCCCTGGAGTGCCTGACCCTACCTCCCTGCAACCTGACCCTAACCCTCCTTACCCCACAGCCTGACCCTCCTTACCCCGCAGCCTGACCCTGACCCTCCTAACCCCGCAGCCTGACCCTGACCCTAACCCTCCCTGGAGTGCCTGACCCTACCTCCCTGCAACCTGACCCTAACCCTCCTTACCCCGCAGCCTGACCCTCCTTACCCCGCAGCCTGACCCTAACCCTCCCTGGAGTGCCTGACCCTACCTCCCTGCAACCTGACCCTAACCCTCCTTACCCCTCAGCCTGACCCTAACCCTCCTTACCCCGCAGCCTGACCCTGACCCTCCTTACCCCGCAGCCTGACCCTGACCCTAACCCTCCTTAACCCGCAGCCTGACCCTGACCCTAACCCTCCTTACCCCGCAGCCTGACCCTAACCCTCCTTACCCCGCAGCCTGACCCTAACCCTCCTTACCCCGCAGCCTGACCCTATTGCTGCTTTCACATCGCAAAACCTGCTTTTGAAATGGTTCTTTAAACGGGTCTGAGCAGTTAAACCCCCTTCACATCGCATGTTGTAACCAGTATATTACCATTTCATTACCGTTTTGGTACCTTTCACACTGAACCCGTTTCACCCATACAAAACAGTGGTTGTCATTTTAAATGTTTATTTCCTGCTTCTGCCTGGTGACATCACACATGGAGACAGCCTATCACCTTCTGGGGCTTGCAAATACCGTTTCAGACCCTTTCACACTGCACAATTAAACGGGTCTGAAACGGGTAGGACCCTGCTTTTTTACCGTTTCAAAATACCGGTATTTTGAAAACGGTAAATTGAAGGTGACCCTTTCACATCGCAGCTCGAACCGTTTAGGAAGCCAGTAAAAACTGCAAATTACCGGGTACAAGCTGCGGTGTGAAAGGGGTATAACCCTACCTCCCTGCAACCTGACCCTAATCCTCCTTACTCCGCAGCCTGACCCTAACCCTCCCTCCCCGCAGCCAGACCCTAACCCTCCCTCCCCGCAGCCTGACCCTGACCCTAACCCTCCTTACCCCGCAGCCTGACCCTGACCCTAACCCTACCTCCCTGCAACCTGACCCTAATCCTCCTTACCCCGCAGCCTGACCCTAACCCTACCTCCCTGCAACCTGACCCTAATCCTCCTTACCCCACAGCCTGACCCTAACCCTCCCTGGAGTGCCTAAGCCTATTGCCCTGCACCCTAACCCTCTTCTCCCCCCCCCCCAGACCTCCCTGGAATGACTAACTCTACCTCCCTGTAGCCTATTCCTCATACATACAGACACACACACACACACACACACACACACACACACACACACACACAACTCTACACACACATACATAACTCTACAGACACATACTCATACATAACTCCACAGACATAAACACACGCATAAATACACACAGACACACATACATACATACACACATACATACATACATACAGACACATACATACATAACTCTACACATACATACTGACACACACATCAGGCCGTAACTGGGACCATCTGGCAGCACGTCCGCCCCCCCCCCCCCCCCCGCCACCTGTCTCCCACTGCTGCCACTGCTGCCTCTGCAAGGGACGGGGAGCGGTGCCGCTATGTGGCAGCACACACACCCCACCCCCTGTCCCGTTATTCAGTCACTGAGACCCGCCGCCGCCTTTGGAAGGGAGTGAGAGCGCTACCGCAGGCGGCAGCTCCTGGACATGAGTGTCTGTGGAAGACCTGGATGCCGGATCGCCCCCCTCTCAGGTGAGACTGAACACAGGGGCGGAACTGCAGGAGAGTGAGACAACGTAAGAGGGCACTGGCTGCTGAGTGACAAGCGACCTCGCCGGGAGAACGACGGCTTGAGGACAGACAGAAGTGCCGCTGGTCTGTTAGGGGAATGCTATGGCGGCCAGGATGAGGAGAGGGAGCGGCGGTGGTACATGTGAGGGGGGCTGCTGTGGAGTCAGGCGGAAGGTGTCGGGAGAGGCTGATGAGGCACCGGGATCCTGATTAGGAGGTGGACTGAGCCAGTGATCCTTCCCAGTGGGTGGTGGCCTGCAACATGAAGAAGCCAGGTCAAAGGCAGTCAGCGGAGAAGGGAGCCGGCCACCTGCTGTGCCTGAACTAGACTACAAACAGGTCTTGCCAATTCTCACATATACAGTCCTGGTCCTCATGTTAATATATAGAGCCATAAAACTAAACCTAACCCCCCCCCCCCCCCCCCCTGTCCGCAGCCAAACCCTAATCCTCCCCCTAGTGTCTAACCCTAACCCTCCAGTCCCACAGCCTAACCCTACCCCCAGTGTCTAACCCTAACCCTCCAGCCCCGCAGCCTAACCCTACCCCCAGTGTCTAACCCTAACCCTCCAGTCCCACAGCCTAACCCTACCCCCAGTGTCTAACCCTAACCCTCCAGTCCCCACAGCCTAACCCTAACCCTACCCCCAGTGTCTAACCCTAACCCTACCCCCAGTGTCTAACCCTTACCCTCCAGCCCCGCAGCCTAACCCTACCCCCAGTGTCTAACCCTAACCCTCCAGTCCCACAGCCTAACCCTACCCCCAGCGTCTAACCCTAACCCTCCAGTCCCACAGCCTAACCCTACCCCCAGTGTCTAACCCTTACCCTCCAGTCCCACAGCCTAACCCTACCCCCAGTGTCTAACCCTTACCCTCCAGTCCCACAGCCTAACCCTACCCCCAGTGTCTAACCCTAACCCTCCAGTCCCACAGCCTAACCCTAACCCTACCCCCAGTGTCTAACCCTAACCCTACCCCCAGTGTCTAACCCTTACCCTCCAGCCCCGCAGCCTAACCCTACCCCCAGTGTCTAACCCTAACCCTCCAGTCCCACAGCCTAACCCTACCCCCAGCGTCTAACCCTAACCCTCCAGTCCCACAGCCTAACCCTACCCCCAGTGTCTAACCCTTACCCTCCAGTCCCACAGCCTAACCCTAACCCTACCCCCAGTGTCTAACCCTAACCCTACCCCCAGTGTCTAACCCTTACCCTCCAGCCCCGCAGCCTAACCCTACCCCCAGTGTCTAACCCTAACTCTCCAGCCCCGCAGCCTAACCCTACCCCCAGTGTCTAACCCTAACCCTCCAGTCCCACAGCCTAACCCTAACCCTACCCCCAGTGTCTAACCCTAACCCTACCCCCAGTGTCTAACCCTAACCCTACCCCCAGTGTCTAACCCTTACCCTCCAGCCCCGCAGCCTAACCCTACCCCCAGTGTCTAACCCTAACCCTCCAGTCCTGCAGCCTAACCCTCCCCCTAGTGCCTCACTCTCCCATCGCACAGCTTAACCCTCCCGTCACGCTGCCTAATTCTCCCCCTAGTGCCTCACTCTCCCGTCCTGCAGACTAACCCTAACCCACCCCTAGTGCCTAACCCTAACCCTCCAGCCCCGCAGCCTAACCCTAACCCTACCCCCAGTGTCTAACCCTAACCCTACTCCCAGCGTCTAACCCTAACCCTCCAGTCCCACAGCCTAACCCTACCCCCAGTGTCTAACCCTAACCCTCCAGCCCCACAGCCTAACCCTAATCCTACCCCCAGTGTCTAACCCTAACCCTCCAGCCCCACAGCCTAACCTTAATCCTACCCCCAGTGTCTAACCCTAACCCTCCAGTCCCGCTGCCTAACCCTACCCCCAGTGTCTAACCCTAACCCTACCCCCAGTGTCTAACCCTAACCCTACCCCCAGTGTCTAACCCTAACCCTCCAGCCCCACATCCTAACCCTAATCCTCCCCCTAGTGTCTAACCCTTACCCTCCAGTCCCACAGCCTAACCCTAACCCTACCCCCAGTGTCTAACCCTAACCCTCTAGCCCCACAGCCTAACCCTAACCCTACCCCCAGTGTCTAACCCTAACCCTCCAGCCCCACAGCCTAACCCTAACCCTACCCCCAGTGTCTAACCCAAACCCTACCCCCAGTGTCTAACCCTTACCCTCCAGTCCCGCTGCCTAACCCTAACCCTGCCCCCAGTGTCTAACCCTTACCCTCCAGTCCCGCTGCCTAACCCTATCCCTACCCCCAGTGTCTAACCCTAACCCTCCAGTCCCGCTGCCTAACACTACCCCTAGTGCCTAACCCTAACCCTCCAGCCCCGCAGCCTAACCCTAACCCTACCCCCAGTGTCTAACCCTAACCCTCCAGTCCCGCAGCCTAACCCTCCCCCTAGCGCCTCACTCTCCATTGCACAGCTTAACCCTCCCGTCACGCAGCCTAATTCTCCCCCTAGTGCCTCACTCTCCCGCCCTGCAGACTAACCCTAACCCACCCCTAGTGCCTAACTCTGACCCTTCCCCTAGTGCCTAACCCCCCGTCGACTAACCCTAACCCACCTCCAGTGCCTAACTCTGACCCTCCCCTAGTGCTTAACCCTCCCGTCGACTAACGCTAACCCACCTCCAGTGCCTAATTCTGACCCTCCCCCTAGTGCCTAACCCTCGCGTCCCACAGACTAACCCTAACCCACCTCCAGTGCCTAACTCTGACCCTCCCCCTAGTGCCTAACCTTCCCGTCTCGCAGACTAGCTCTAACCCAGCCCCAGTGCCCAACTCTGACCCTCCCCCTAGTGCCTAACCCTCGCGACCCACAGACTAACCCTAACCCACCCCTAGTGCCTAACTCTGACCCTCCCCCTAGTGCCTAACCCTCGCGTCCCACAGACTAACCCTAACCCACCCCCAGTGCCTAACTCTGACCCTCCCTCTAGTGCCTTACCTTACCGTCCCGCAGACTAACCATAACCCACCCCCAGTGCCTAACTCTGACCCACCCCCTAGTGCCTAACCCTTGCGTCCCACAGACTAACCCTAACCCACCCCCAGTGCCTAACTCTGACCCTCCCCCTAGTGCCTAACCTTCCCGTCCCACAGACTAACCCTAACCCACCACTAGTGCCTAACTATACCCTCCCCCTAGTGCCTAACCCTCCCGTCCCGCAGACTAACCCTAACCCAGCCCTAGTGCCTAACTCTGACCCTCCCCCTAGTGCCTAACCCTCTTGTCCTGCAGACTAACCCTAACCCACCCCTAGTGCCTAACTGACCCTCCCCCTAGTGCCGCAGACTAACCCTAACCTACCCCTCGTGCCTAACTCTGACCCTCCCCCAAGTGCCTAACTCTGACCCTCCCCCTAGTGCCTAACCCTCTTGTCCCGCAGACTAACCCTAACCCACCCCCAGTGCCTAACTCTGACCCTCCACCTAGTGCCTAACCCTCCCATCCTGCAGACTAACCCTAAACGAGCCCCAGTGCCTAACTCTGACCCTCCCCCTAGTTCCTAACCCTCTTGTCCCGCAGACTAACCCTAACCCAGCCCCAGTGCCTAACTCTGACCCTCCCCCTAGTGCCTAACCCTCGCGACTCACAGACTAACCATAACCCTCCCCCTAGTGCCTAACCCTCGCGTCCCACAGACTAACCCTAACCCAGCCCCAGTGCCTAACTCTGACCCTCCCCCTAGTGCCTAATCGTCGCGACCAACAGACTAACCCTAACCCACCCCCAGTGCCTAACTCTGACCCTCCCCCTAGTGCCTAACCCTCGCGACCCACAGACTAACCCTAACCCACCCCCAGTGCCTAACTGACCCTCCCCCTAGTGCCTAACCTTCCCGTCCCGCAGACTAACCCTAACCCACCCCCGCTGCCTAACTCTGACCCTCCCCCTAGTGCCTAACCCTCCCGTCCCGCAGACTAACCCTAACCCAGCCCCAGTGCCTAACTCTGACCCTCCCCCTAGTGCCTAACCCTCCCGTCCCGCAGACTAATCCTAACCCAGCCCCAGTGCCTAACTCTGACCCTCCCCCTAGTGCCTAACCCTCCCGTCCCGCAGACTAACCCTAACCCACCCCCAGTGCCTAACTGACCCTCCCCCTAGTACCTAACCTTCCCGTCCCACAGACTAACTCTAACCCACCCCTAGTGCCTAACTATGACCCTCCCCCTAGTGCCTAACCCTCCCGTCCCGCAGACTAACCCTAACCCAGCCCCAGTGCCTAACTCTGACCCTCCCCCTAGTGCCTAACCCTCCCGTCCTGCAGACTAACCCTAACCCACCCCTAGTGCCTAACTGACCCTCCCCCTAGTGCCTAACCCTCCCGTCCCGCAGACTAACCCTAACCTACCCCTAGTGCCTAACTCTGAGCCTCCCCCTAGTGCCTAAACCTCTTGTCCCGCAGACTAACCCTAACCCACCCCCAGTGCCTAACTCTGACCCTCCCCCTAGTGCCTAACCCTCCCATCCCGCAGACTAACCCTAACCGAGCCCCAGTGCCCAACTCTGACCCTCCCCCTAGTGCCTAACCCTCTTGTCCCGCAGACTAACCCTAACCCAGCCCCAGTGCCTAACTCTGACCCTCCCCCTAGTGCCTAACCCTCGCGTCCCACAGACTAACCCTAACCCAGCCCCAGTGCCTAACTCTGACCCTCCCCCTAGTGCCTAACCCTCGCGACCCACAGACTAACCCTAACCCACCCCCAGTGCCTAACTGACCCTCCCCCTAGTGCCTAACCTTCCCGTCCCGCAGACTAACCCTAACCCACCCCCAGTGCCAAACTCTGACCCTCCCCCTAGTGCCTAACCCTCCCGTCCCGCAGACTAACCCTAACCCACCCCTAGTGCCTAACTATGACCCTCCCCCTAGTGCCTAACCCTCCCGTCCCGCAGACTAACCCTAACCCTGCCCCAGTGCCTAACTCTGACCCTTCCCCTAGTGCCTAACCCCCCGTCGACTAACCCTAACCCACCTCCAGTGCCTAACTCTGACCCTCCCCTAGTGCTTAACCCTCCCGTCGACTAACGCTAACCCACCTCCAGTGCCTAATTCTGACCCTCCCCCTAGTGCCTAACCCTCGCGTCCCACAGACTAACCCTAACCCACCTCCAGTGCCTAACTCTGACCCTCCCCCTAGTGCCTAACCTTCCCGTCTCGCAGACTAGCTCTAACCCAGCCCCAGTGCCCAACTCTGACCCTCCCCCTAGTGCCTAACCCTCGCGACCCACAGACTAACCCTAACCCACCCCCAGTGCCTAACTCTGACCCTCCCCCTAGTGCCTAACCCTCGCGTCCCACAGACTAACCCTAACCCACCCCCAGTGCCTAACTCTGACCCTCCCTCTAGTGCCTTACCTTACCGTCCCGCAGACTAACCATAACCCACCCCCAGTGCCTAACTCTGACCCACCCCCTAGTGCCTAACCCTTGCGTCCCACAGACTAACCCTAACCCACCCCCAGTGCCTAACTCTGACCCTCCCTCTAGTGCCTAACCCTCCCGTCCCGCAGTCTAACCCTAACCCACCTCCAGTGCCTAACTCTGACCCTCCCCCTAGTGCCTAACCTTACCGTCCCGCAGACTAACCATAACCCACCCCTAGTGCCTAACTGACCCTCCCCCTAGTGCCTAACCCTCATGACCCGCAGACTAACCCTAACCCACCTCCAGTGCCTAACTCTGACCCTCCCCCTAGTGCCTAACCTTACCGTCCCGCAGACTAACCATAACCCACCCCCAGTGCCTAACTCTGACCCTCCCCCTAGTGTCTAACCTTACCGTCCCGCAGACTAACCATAACCCACCCCCAGTGCCTAACTGACCCTCCCCCTAGTGCCTAAACTTACCGTCCCGCAGACTAACCCTAACCCACCTCCAGTGCCTAACTCTGACCCTCCCCCTAGTGCCTAACCCTCCCGTCCCGCAGACTAACCCTAACCGAGCCCCAGTGCCTAACTCTGACCCTCCCCCTAGTGCCTAACCCTCGCAACCAGAGCCGTCCCTAACCAATATGATGCCCTAGGCAAGATTTTGGCTGGTGCCCCCTAGCACCACCACTTGTTCTGTTTCTGACCTTGCACCCCTTTCCCAGCACCACCACCCCTCACACATATATTTTAAATAGAAACAGTGCACACATTCGGCGCACAGCCTAAAAAGGGGCGTGTTCTTGCTGGGAAGGGGCATGGCCACACAATAGTTCCCCCAATTAAAATTACGCCACACAGTACTGCAACTTTATTTATATTTTATCATGCGATAGTGTGCCTTATTCACGTTGCATCACACAGTAGTACCACTTTACCTTATAAACATTACTCCTCACAGTAGTGCCCCTTATTTATATTACACCACACCATATTGCTCTTTATTCACATTATACCACACAATAGTGCCCTTTTTATACGTAACACCACACAGTAGAGCACCTTATACATATAATGCCACACATTAGTAATACCCTTACACACATAATGACACGCATAATGCCCCTTACACATACGCCAAACACTATTGCACAACAAACCTACCCACACACAGCACTCACACGGCCACTAACACTGTGATCTCTGCCTATGCTTGGATATAGGTGTGTTCTCATATATCTTGCCTCAATATGCCATGAAGCAGGAGATGGCAACTCTGCTAACGTTGGGCGCCTTTTTTGATGAAAATGCACCTAATTTGCATTGCAATTTGGCTAAGATGCACAAGCAGCTTCTGCTGATTAAAATGATATGCAACATGCTGTACTGTGTGAGACTGTGGCTGTATCTGCATACGAAATGCTACACACAGAATATAGGCATGCCGCATATCATTTTAATCAACAGAAGCTGCTGGTGCCCCTAGGCATACCAAATGCCCTAGGCATTTGCCTAGTTTGCCTATACCTAGGGCCGGCTCTGCTCGCAACCCACAGACTAACCCTAACCCACCCCCAGTGCCTAACTCTGACCCTCCCCCTAGTGCCTAACCCTCATGACCCACAGAATAACCCTAACCTACCCCCAGTGCCTAACTCTGACCCTCCCCCCAGTGCCTAACCCTCGCGACCCACAGACTAACCCTAACCCACCCCCAGTGCCTAACTCTGACCCTGAGGCACTAGGGTTAGGGTTAGGCTGCAGGACTGGAGGGTTAGACACTGGGGGTAGGGATAGGGTTAGGCTGTGGGACTGGAGGGTTAGGGTTAGACACTGGGGTTAGGGTTAGACACTGGGGGTAGGGTTAGGGTTAGGCTGCGGGGCTGGAGGGTTAGGGTTAGGCACTAGGGGTGGGTTAGGGTTAGTCTGCAGGACGGGAGAGTGAGGCACTAGGGGGAGAATTAGGCTGCGTGACGGGAGGGTTAAGCTGTGCGATGGGAGAGTGAGGCACAAGGGGAGGGCTAGGCTGCTGGACTGGAGGGTTGGGGTTAGACACTGGGGGTAGGGTTAGGGTTAGGCAGGGGGACTGGAGGGTTGGGGTTAGATACTGGGGGTAGGGTTAGGCTGTGGGGCTGGAGGGTTAGGGTTAGACACTGGGGGTAGGGTTCGGGTTAGGCTGCGGGGCTGGAGGGTTAGGGTTAGGTACTAGCGGTGGGTTAGGGTTAGTCTGCAGGACGGGAGAGTGAGGCACTAGGGGGAGAATTAGGCTGCTGGACTGGAGGGTTGGGGTTAGACACTGGGGGTAGGGTTAGGGTTAGGCAGGGGGACTGGAGGGTTGGGGTTAGACACTGGGGGTAGGGTTAGGGTTAGGCTGTGGGGCTGGAGGGTTAGGGTTAGACACTGGGGGTAGGGTTAGGGTTAGGCTGTGGGGCTGGAGGGTTAGGGTTAGACACTGGGGGTAGGGTTAGGCAGCGGGACTGGAGGGTTAGGGTTAGACACTGGGGGTAAGGTTAGGGTTAGACACTGGGGGTAGGATTAGGGTTAGGCTGTGGGACTGGAGGGTAAGGGTTAGACACTGGGGGTAGGATTAGGGTTAGGCTGCGGGGCTGGAGAGTTAGGGTTAGACACTGGGGGTAAGGTTAGGGTTAGACACTGGGGGTAGGGTTAGGGTTAGGCTGTGGGGCTGGAGGATTAGGGTTAGACACTGGGGGTAGGGTTAGGGTTAGGCTGCGGGACTGGAGGGTTAGGGTTAGACACTGGGGGTAGGGTTAGGGTTAGACACTGGGGGTAGGGTTAGGCTGCGGGACTGGAGGGTTAGGGTTAGACACTGGGGGTAGGGTTAGGGTTAGACACTGGGGGTAGGGTTAGGCTGCGGGACTGGAGGGTTAGGGTTAGACACTGGGGGTAGGGTTAGGGTTAGGCTGTGGGACTGGAGGGTTAGGGTTAGACACTGGGGGTAGGGTTAGGGTTAGGCTGTGGGACTGGAGGATTAGGGTTAGACACTGGGGGTAGGGTTAGGGTTAGGCTGCGGGACTGGAGGATTAGGGTTAGACACTGGGGGTAGGGTTAGGCTGTGGGACTGGAGGGTTAGGGTTAGACACTGGGGGTAGGGTTAGGCTGCGGGGCTGGAGGGTTAGGGTTAGACACTGGGGGTAGGGTTAGGGTTAGGCTGCGGTGCTGGAGGGTTAGACACTGGGGGTAGGGTTAGGGTTAGGCTGTGGGGCTGGAGGGTTAGGGTTAGACACTGGGGGTAGGGTTAGGGTTAGGCTGTGGGGCTAGAGGATTAGGGTTAGACACTAGGGGTAGGGTTAGGGTTAGGCTGTGGGACTGGAGGGTAAGGGTTAGACACTGGGGGTAGGGTTAGGCTGTGGGACTGGAGGGTTAGGGTTAGACGCTGGGGGTAGGGTTAGGCTGTGGGACTGGAGGGTTAGGGTTAGACACTGGGGGTAGGGTTAGGCTGCGGGGCTGGAGGGTAAGGGTTAGACACTGGGGGTAGGGTTAGGGTTAGACACTGGGGGTAGGGTTAGGGTTAGGCTGTGGGACTGGAGGGTTAGGGTTAGACACTGGGGGTAGGGTTAGGCTGTGGGACTGGAGGGTAAGGGTTAGACACTGGGGGTAGGGTTAGGCTGTGGGACTGGAGGGTTAGGGTTAGACACTGGGGGTAGGGTTAGGCTGCGGGGCTGGAGGGTTAGGGTTAGACACTGGGGGTAGGGTTAGGCTGTGGGGCTGGAGGGTTAGGGTTAGACACTGGGGGTAAGGTTAGGGTTAGACACTGGGGGTAGGGTTAGGGTTAGGCTGCGGGGCTGGAGGGTTAGACACTGGGGGTAGGGTTAGGCTGCGGGGCTGGAGGGTTAGGGTTAGACACTGGGGGTAGGGTTAGGCTGCGGGGCTGGAGGGTTAGGGTTAGACACTGGGGGTAGGGTTAGGCTGTGGGACTGGAGGGTTAGGGTTAGACGCTGGGGGTAGGGTTAGGCTGTGGGACTGGAGGGTTAGGGTTAGACACTGGGGGTAGGGTTAGGCTGCGGGGCTGGAGGGTAAGGGTTAGACACTGGGGGTAGGGTTAGGGTTAGACACTGGGGGTAGGGTTAGGGTTAGGCTGTGGGACTGGAGGGTTAGGGTTAGACACTGGGGGTAGGGTTAGGCTGTGGGACTGGAGGGTAAGGGTTAGACACTGGGGGTAGGGTTAGGCTGTGGGACTGGAGGGTTAGGGTTAGACACTGGGGGTAGGGTTAGGCTGCGGGGCTGGAGGGTTAGGGTTAGACACTGGGGGTAGGGTTAGGCTGTGGGGCTGGAGGGTTAGGGTTAGACACTGAGGGTAAGGTTAGGGTTAGACACTGGGGGTAGGGTTAGGGTTAGGCTGCGGGGCTGGAGGGTTAGACACTGGGGTTAGGGTTAGGCTGTGGGACTGGAGGGTAAGGGTTAGACACTGGGGGTAGGGTTAGGCTGTGGGACTGGAGGGTAAGGGTTAGACACTGGGGGTAGGGTTAGGCTGTGGGACTGGAGGGTTAGGGTTAGACGCTGGGGGTAGGGTTAGGCTGTGGGACTGGAGGGTTAGGGTTAGACACTGGGGGTAGGGTTAGGCTGCGGGGCTGGAGGGTAAGGGTTAGACACTGGGGGTAGGGTTAGGGTTAGACACTAGGGGTAGGGTTAGGGTTAGGCTGTGGGACTGGAGGGTTAGGGTTAGACACTGGGGGTAGGGTTAGGCTGTGGGACTGGAGGGTTAGGGTTAGACACTGGGGGTAGGGTTAGGCTGCGGGGCTGGAGGGTTAGGGTTAGACACTGGGGGTAGGGTTAGGCTGTGGGACTGGAGGGTTAGGGTTAGACACTGGGGGTAGGGTTAGGCTGCGGGGCTGGAGGGTTAGGGTTAGACGCTGGGGGTAGGGTTAGGCTGTGGGACTGGAGGGTTGGGGGTAGGGTTAGGCTGTGGGACTGGAGGGTTAGGGTTAGACGCTGGGGGTAGGGTTAGGCTGTGGGACTGGAGGGTTAGGGTTAGACACTGGGGGTAGGGTTAGGCTGCGGGGCTGGAGGGTAAGGGTTAGACACTGGGGGTAGGGTTAGGGTTAGACACTGGGGGTAGGGTTAGGGTTAGACACTGGGGGTAGGGTTAGGGTTAGGCTGTGGGACTGGAGGGTTAGGGTTAGACACTGGGGGTAGGGTTAGGCTGTGGGACTGGAGGGTTAGGGTTAGACACTGGGGGTAGGGTTAGGCTGCGGGGCTGGAGGGTTAGGGTTAGACACTGGGGGTAGGGTTAGGGTTAGGCTGTGGGACTGGAGGGTTAGGGTTAGACACTGGGGTAGGGTTAGGCTGTGGGACTGGAGGGTTAGGGTTAGACACTGGGGGTAGGGTTAGGGTTAGGCTGCGGGGCTGGAGGGTTAGACACTGGGGGTAGGGTTAGGGTTAGGCTGTGGGGCTGGAGGGTTAGGGTTAGACACTGGGGGTAGGGTTAGGCTGTGGGGCTGGAGGGTTAGGGTTAGACACTGGGGTAGGGTTAGGCTGTGGGGCTGGAGGGGTAGGGTTAGACACTGGGGGTAGGGTTAGGCTGCGGGGCTGGAGGGTTAGGGTTAGACACTGGGGGTAGGGTTAGGGTTAGGCTGTGGGACTGGAGGGTTAGGGTTAGACACTGGGGGTAGGGTTAGGGTTAGGCTGTGGGACTGGAGGGTTAGGGTTAGACACTGGGGTAGGGTTAGGCTGTGGGACTGGAGGGTTAGGGTTAGACACTGGGGGTAGGGTTAGGGTTAGGCTGCGGGGCTGGAGGGTTAGACACTGGGGGTAGGGTTAGGGTTAGGCTGTGGGGCTGGAGGGTTAGGGTTAGACACTGGGGGTAGGGTTAGGCTGTGGGGCTGGAGGGTTAGGGTTAGACACTGGGGTAGGGTTAGGCTGTGGGGCTGGAGGGGTAGGGTTAGACACTGGGGGTAGGGTTAGGCTGTGGGACTGGAGGGTTAGGGTTAGACACTGGGGGTAGGGTTAGGGTTAGGCTGTGGGACTGGAGGGTTAGGGTTAGACACTGGGGTAGGGTTAGGCTGTGGGACTGGAGGGTTAGGGTTAGACACTGGGGGTAGGGTTAGGCTGCGGGGCTGGAGGGTTAGGGTTAGACACTGGGGGTAGGGTTAGGGTTAGGCTGTGGGACTGGAGGGTTAGGGTTAGACACTAGGGGGAGGATTAGGGTTTGGCTGCGGACAGGGGGGGGGGGGGGGTTAGGTTTAGTTTTATGGCTCTATATATTAACATGAGGACCAGGACTGTATATGTGAGAATTGGCAAGACCTGTTTGTAGTCTAGTTCAGGCACAGCAGGTGGCCGGCTCCCTTCTCCGCTGACTGCCTTTGACCTGGCTTCTTCATGTTGCAGGCCACCACCCACTGGGAAGGATCACTGGCTCAGTCCACCTCCTAATCAGGATCCCGGTGCCTCATCAGCCTCTCCCGACACCTTCCGCCTGACTCCACAGCAGCCCCCCTCACATGTAGCACCGCCGCTCCCTCTCCTCACCCTGGCCGCCACAGCATCCCCTAACAGACCAGCGGCACTTCTGTCTGTCCTCAAGCCGTCGTTCTCCCGGCGAGGTCGCTTGTCACTCAGCAGCCAGTGCCCTCTTAAGTTGTCTCACTCTCCTGCAGTTCCGCCCCTGTGTTCAGTCTCACCTGAGAGGGGGGCGATCCGGCATCCAGGGCTTCCACAGACACTCATGTCCAGGAGCTGCCGCCTGCGGTAGCGCTCTCACTCCCTTTCAAAGGCGGCGGCGGGTCTCAGTGACTGAATAACGGGACAGGGGGTGGGGTGTGTGTGCTGCCACATAGCGGCACCGCTCCCCGTCCCTTGCAGAGGCAGCAGTGGAAGACAGGTGGTGGTGGTGGGGGGGGAGGGGGGTGCTGCCAGATAGTGCTCCTGCACTGTGGGCAAGGCACCATCGGCACACACCTATGATACCCTATATATACATCTGTGATACCCTGATATATACACACACGTATATAAAGGTATATATATATATATATATATATATATATATATATATATATATAAAATACTCTCACATACACATACATATATATATATATATATATACACACACATACATATACTCTTACATAGACACATAAGCCTCTGCTGATACATACAGGCTGGCGCACCTTTACACACATACTGTAACCTGTGCACACGAAGCTGTAGAGAGCCGTACTGTAGCATGATAGAGTGGCCTAAAAGGGGGCAGGTCCATTCCCTCTACCCTTTATGGGCTGGTCCACCTCTTCCCTGCCCACAGCCCTTACCTTCCCCCTTCCTTCCCGTACCCAGCTCCAGCCCATACATAGCTGCTGTGGGCTGGCCCCTCCTCTGGGACCAGCCCTGGTCCCTTCTCACCTCTCACATCTCATGTTCCTCATCTCTTCCCATTGTCTCATGTGTCGGCTCCCCTTTATCCTCCCACCCCCTGACACCCCCCTACCCCCACTCTCTGCTTCCTGCCTTGCGTGCATCTGGAAGCAGGTTCCCCCTCCTCAGCCACACCATGTTCTCAGTGATATTTAGGAAGATGGCACATGTGCACTAAAAAGCAAAGCTCTCATAGTGCGGCGCCATCTTCCCGAAGGGCAGCAGATCCAGTCCCCCGCAGGACCCCTCCAGCAATTCGTACCCACTCGTCCACCTCGTGGCGCCAGTGCACGTACACACAAACCTCTCTCTCTCTCTCTCTCTCTCTCTATATATATATATATATATATATATACTCACAAACCTAAGCATACAGTGCATCTGGAAAATATTCACAGCGCTTCACTTTTTCCACATTTTGTTATGTTACAGTCTTATTCAAAACTGGATTAAATTCATTTTTCCCCAAAAAATTCAACACACAATACCCCATAATGACACCGTGAAGAAAGTGTTTTTGAGATTTTTGCAAATGTATTAAAAATAAAAAACTAAGAAATCACATGTACATAAGTATTCACAGCCTTTGCTCAATACTTTGTTGATGCACCTTTGGCAGCAATTACAGCTTCAGGTCTTTTTGAATATGATGCCACAAGCTTGGCACACCTATCTTTGGGTAGTTTCACCCATTCCTCTTTGCAGCACCTCTCAAGCTCCATCAGGTTGGATGGGAAGCATCGGTGCACAGCCATTTTCAGATCTCTCAAGAGATGGTCAATCGGATTCAAGTCTGGGCTCTGGCTGGGCCACTCACATTCACAGAGTTGTCCTGAAGCCACTCCTTTGATATCTTGGCTGTGTGCTTAGGGTCGTTGTCCTGCTGAAAGATGATTCGTCGCCCCAGTCTGAGGTCAAGAGCGCTCTGGAGCAGGTTTTCATCCAGGATGTTTCTGTACATTGCTGCATTCATCTTTCCCTCTATCCTGACTAGTCTCACAGTTCCTGCTGCTGAAAAACATCCCCACGGCATGATGCTGCCACCACCATGCTTCACTGTAGGGATGGTATTGGCCTGGTGATGAGCGGTGCCTGGTTTCCTCCAAACATGACGCCTGGCATTCACGCCAAAGAGTTCAATCTTTCTCTCATCAGACCAGAGAATTTTGTTTCTCATGGTCTGAGAGTCCTTCAGGTGCATTTTGACTAACTCCAGATGGGCTGCCATGTGCTTTAACTAAGGAGTGGCTTCCGTCTGGCCATCTACCATACAGGCCTGATTGGTAAATTGCTGCAGAGAGGGTTGTCCTTCTGGAAGGTTCTCCTCTCTGCACAGAAGAATGCTGTAGCTCTTACAGAGTGACCATCAGGTTTTTGGTCACCTCCCTGACTAGGGCCTTTCTCCCCCAATCGCTCAGTTTAGACGGCTGGTCAGCTCTAGGAAGAGTCCTGGTGGTTCCAAACGTCTTCTATTTACGGATGATGGAGGCCCCAGTGCTCATTGGGACCTTCAAAGCAGCATATATTTTTCTGTTCCCTTCCCCAGATTTGTGCCTCGAGACAATCCTGTCTCTGAGGTCTACAGACAATTCCTTTGACTTCATGCTTGGTTTGTGCTCAGACATACACTGTCAAGTGTGGGACCTTATATAGACAGGTGTGTGCCTTTCCAAAGCTTGTCCAATCAACTGAATTTACCACTGGTGGACTCCAATTAAGCTTTAGGAACACCTCAAGGATGATCAGTAGACACGGGTGTATCTACCCATTGTCCAGGATGGCACTCGCCAGGGGTGCCAGGCAAGGAGGGGGCGCCGCTTGGCAGTGCCATCCACGGCCAGTGGGTAGAATCCAGTAGTACTGTCAGACTTGGTGACTGTCTGTTAGTGCTGACGACAGTGTCAGGCGGCAGCGCACCACACCTCACTTGTAATCAGACTCAATATAAACTACAGCTCCCAGCATCCCCTGTTGCCGTGAGCTCCGGGAGCTGTAGTTTATTTTGAGTCTGATTGATCACTAGTGCAGTGCTGTGTTGCAGGACACCGGCGCCGGCAGTAACAGACAGTCACAAAGTACAATCCGGATTAAGTGAGGGGAGGGGTGGCACAGGACTGCACTGCACGGCATTGACCTTCGGGAAGTGGACGGAGTGGAAGCAGGGGGCGGGGCTACACAGCACTCAGTCAGTGCCAGGCAACGCAGCAGCATGGAGGGGAGAGGACAAGGAGCTACTAAAGTACATGCTCTGAGTGTACCCTGTCTGTGACGTGAGGGGGGTAAACACTATATAGTCTGTCTGTATTTATGTATGTGACTGTGTATGTTTGTGTGTGTGTGTGTGTGTGTGTGTGTGTGTGTGTGTGTGTAAGTATCTACTGTATTTGTGTGTTTTAGTGTGTGACTATGTATGTGAATGAGTGTGTAACTATGTATGTATGTGACTGTATGTATGTGTGCGTAACTATGTATATATGTGACTGTATGTGTGCGTAACTATGTATATATGTGACTGTATGTGTGCGTAACTATGTATATATGTGACTGTATGTATGTGTGTAACTATTTGTATATACTGCATGTGTGATTGTACTGTATATCATATGTACTGTATGTGTTTTGTGTGTGACAGTATATATGTAAGTGTATATGTGTGCACCTATGGGCGGGATCAGATGTACTAATGGCAGTGGGGGTTGTTTGGTAAGGATTACGGATTCTGGTATAAAGCAGAACCTGCAATCCTTTCTATTGCATGCTGGGGAATGCTCATCCATCGCAGGGCAAGGCGGTCCAGCATGCTGAATGGCCTGCTCAGCAACTGTGGAAGACCCCCTGCAGCTGCAGTTAGGTATGCGCAGGTAGCTGCAGATGCGCAGGTAGTCTGACGCCATTTTTCACATAGGGGGGCCTGCGTGTGATGTCACTCAGCCGCCCCAAAAATGCAGTTGATCCGACCCTGTTTTTCCCCCACAGCCCCCGCAATGGTCCACCACTGCCCCCCGCCCTTCGCCTCTGCCTGTCAATCAGGCGGATGTGTTTACAGCCAATGTGATCCAATCGATGGAGCGCTGAGAACAGAGATATTGCAGTGGCATCCCTTAATGTGGTTTGTCCTTACTTTGCCAGGGGCGCTCGGACCCCTAGATAGACCCCTGTCAGCAGAAACAGGATGCACCTGAGCTCAATTCTGAGCTTCATGGCAAAGGCTGTGAATACTTATGTACATGTGATTTCTTAGTTTATTATTTTTAATACATTTGCAAAAATCACAAACTTTTTTCACGTTGCCATTATGGGGTATTGTGTGTAGAATTTCGAGGGGAAAAACAAATTTATTCCATTTTGGATTAAGGCTGCAACATAACAAAATGTGGAGAAACTGAAGCGCTGTGAATGCTTTCCGTATGCACTGTGTTTGTGTGTGTGTGTGTGTGTGTGTATGTACATATATATATATATATATATATATATATATAATATATATTAGAGATGAGCGGGTTCGGTTTCTCTGAATCCGAACCCGCCAGAACTTCATGTTTTTTTTCACGGGTCCGAGCGACTCGGATCTTCCCGCCTTGCTCGGTTAACCCGAGCGCGCCCGAACGTCATCATGACGCTGTCGGATTCTCGCGAGGCTCGGATTCTATCGCGAGACTCGGATTCTATATAAGGAGCCGCGCGTCGCCGCCATTTTCACACGTGCATTGAGATTGATAGGGAGAGGACGTGGCTGGCGTCCTCTCCGTTTAGAATTAGAATAGATTAGAGAGACACTTGATTTACTAATTTTGGGGAGCATTAGGAGTACTCAGTACAGTGCAGAGTTTTGCTGATAGTGACCAGTGACCACCACTTTTATTTATAATCCGTTCTCTGCCTGAAAAAAGCGATACACAGCACACAGTGACTCAGTCACATACCATATCTGTGTGCACTGCTCAGGCTCAGGCCAGTGTGCTGCATCATCTATTATCTATATATAATATTATATATATCTGTCTGACTGCTCAGCTCACACAGCTTATAATTGTGGGGGAGACTGGGGAGCACTACTGCAGTGCCAGTTATAGGTTATAGCAGGAGCCAGGAGTACATAATATATTATATAGTGAGTGACCACCAGACACACAGTGCAGTTTATTTAATATATCCGTTCTCTGCCTGAAAAAAGCGATACACACAGTGACTCAGTCAGTCACATACCATATCTGTGTGCACTGCTCAGGCTCAGGCCAGTGTGCTGCATCATCTATATATATTATATATCTGTCTGACTGCTCAGCTCACACAGCTTATAATTGTGGGGGAGACTGGGGAGCACTACTGCAGTGCCAGTTATAGGTTATAGCAGGAGCCAGGAGTACATAATATTATATTAAAATTAAACAGTGCACACTTTTGCTGCAGGAGTGCCACTGCCAGTGTGACCAGTGACCTGACCACCAGTATATAATATTAGTAGTATACTATCTCTTTATCAACCAGTCTATATATTAGCAGCAGACACAGTACAGTGCGGTAGTTCACGGCTGTGGCTACCTCTGTGTCGGCACTCGGCAGCCCGTCCATAATTGTATATACCACCTAACCGTGGTTTTTTTTTCTTTCTTTATACATACATACTAGTTACGAGTATACTATCTCTTTATCAACCAGTCTATATATTAGCAGCAGACACAGTACAGTGCGGTAGTTCACGGCTGTGGCTACCTCTGTGTCGGCACTCGGCAGCCCGTCCATAATTGTATATACCACCTAACCGTGGTTTTTTTTTCTTTCTTTATACATACATACTAGTTACGAGTATACTATCTCTTTATCAACCAGTCTATATATTAGCAGCAGACACAGTACAGTGCGGTAGTTCACGGCTGTGGCTACCTCTGTGTCGGCACTCGGCAGCCCGTCCATAATTGTTTATACCACCTAACCGTGGTTTTTTTTTCTTTCTTTATACATACATACTAGTTACGAGTATACTATCTCTTTATCAACCAGTCTATATATTAGCAGCAGACACAGTACAGTGCGGTAGTTCACGGCTGTGGCTACCTCTGTGTCGGCACTCGGCAGCCCGTCCATAATTGTATATACCACCTAACCGTGGTTTTTTTTTCTTTCTTTATACATACATACTAGTTACGAGTATACTATCTCTTTATCAACCAGTCTATATATTAGCAGCAGACACAGTACAGTGCGGTAGTTCACGGCTGTGGCTACCTCTGTGTCGGCACTCGGCAGCCCGTCCATAATTGTATATACCACCTAACCGTGGTTTTTTTTTCTTTCTTTATACATACATACTAGTTACGAGTATACTATCTCTTTATCAACCAGTCTATATATTAGCAGCAGACACAGTACAGTGCGGTAGTTCACGGCTGTGGCTACCTCTGTGTCGGCACTCGGCAGCCCGTCCATAATTGTATACTAGTATCCAATCCATCCATCTCCATTGTTTACCTGAGGTGCCTTTTAGTTGTGCCTATTAAAATATGGAGAACAAAAATGTTGAGGTTCCAAAATTAGGGAAAGATCAAGATCCACTTCCACCTCGTGCTGAAGCTGCTGCCACTAGTCATGGCCGAGACGATGAAATGCCAGCAACGTCGTCTGCCAAGGCCGATGCCCAATGTCATAGTACAGAGCATGTCAAATCCAAAACACCAAATATCAGTAAAAAGCCTCTTTTTTTCTTTGCGTCATGTGCTGTTTGGGGAGGGTTTTTTGGAAGGGACATCCTGCGTGACACTGCAGTGCCACTCCTAGATGGGCCCGGTGTTTGTGTCGGCCACTAGGGTCGCTAATCTTACTCACACAGCTACCTCATTGCGCCTCTTTTTTTCTTTGCGTCATGTGCTGTTTGGGGAGGGTTTTTTGGAAGGGCCATCCTGCGTGACACTGCAGTGCCACTCCTAGATGGGCCCGGTGTTTGTGTCGGCCACTAGGGTCGCTTATCTTACTCACACAGCTACCTCATTGCGCCTCTTTTTTTCTTTGCATCATGTGCTGTTTGGGGAGGGTTTTTTGGAAGGGACATCCTGCGTGACACTGCAGTGCCACTCCTAGATGGGCCCGGTGTTTGTGTCGGCCACTAGGGTCGCTTATCTTACTCACACAGCGTCCTCGGTGCAAATTTTAGGACTAAAAATAATATTGTGAGGTGTGAGGTATTCAGAATAGACTGAAAATGAGTGTAAATTATGGTTTTTGAGGTTAATAATACTTTGGGATCAAAATGACCCCCAAATTCTATGATTTAAGCTGTTTTTTAGGGTTTTTTGAAAAAAACACCCGAATCCAAAACACACCCGAATCCGACAAAAAAAATTCGGTGAGGTTTTGCCAAAACGCGGTCGAACCCAAAACACGGCCGCGGAACCGAACCCAAAACCAAAACACAAAACCCGAAAAATTTCAGGCGCTCATCTCTAATATATATATATATATATATATATACACACATGCGCGCACACATACACCCGTCCATCATTTTAGGCTCACACATCAGTATATTGGTATTGGGGTTTAGAAGGTCACTTGACACGTGCAGCGTATTCTCCAGAGTTATATGGCTGCTCCAGTCTTCTAGATGGGAACCAATCCACAGATGTGTTTCACATTTTTGTTATATTAAAAAAGAAGTTGACTTTTACTTGGAGCCAAAGCTTCTTTTCTACGCTGGAATGAGATACTATGTGGGACCATTTGTTACTGTAGAGCAGGGGCAGGGAACCTTTTCTCTACCAAGGGCCATTTGGATATTTATAAAATCCTTCGGGGGGGGCCATACAAAAATACTCAACTTAAAAATTACCCTGCCCCCCAGTAGTAGTGCACGCGCCAAAAAATAGGTGTGGCCAATTAAAATGGGTTGTGATACACATGCCCCCAGTAGTGCAGTTCCAGATACACATATGCCCCTACAGTGCCAGATACACAAATGCCGCCACAGTGCCAGATACACAAATGCCGCCACAGTGCCAGATACACAAATGCCGCCACAGTGCCAGATACACAAATGCCCCTACAGTGCCAGATACACAAATGCCCCTACAGTGCTAGATACACAATTGCCCCCACAGTGCCAGATACACACATGCCCCCACAGTGCCAGATACACACATGCCCCCACAGTGCCAGATACACACATGCCTCCACAGTGCCAGATACACACATGCCCCCACAGTGCCAGATACACACATGCCCCCACAGTGCCAGATACACACATGCCAGTGCAGTGCCAGATACACATATGCCAATGCAGTGCCAGATACACATATGCCAATGCAGTGCCAGATACACATATGCCAGTGCAGTGCCAGATACACATATGCCAATGCAGTGCCAGATACACATATGCCAGTGCAGTGCCAGATACACATATGCCAGTGCAGTGCCAGATACACAAATGCCCCCACAGTGCCAGATACACAAATGCCGCCACAGTGCCAGATACACAAATGCCGCCACAGTGCCAGATACACAAATGCCGCCACAGTGCCAGATACACAAATGCCCCTACAGTGCCAGATACACAAATGCCCCTACAGTGCTAGATACACAATTGCCCCCACAGTGCCAGATACACACATGCCCCCACAGTGCCAGATACACACATGCCCCCACAGTGCCAGATACACACATGCCTCCACAGTGCCAGATACACACATGCCCCCACAGTGCCAGATACACACATGCCCCCACAGTGCCAGATACACACATGCCAGTGCAGTGCCAGATACACATATGCCAATGCAGTGCCAGATACACATATGCCAATGCAGTGCCAGATACACATATGCCAGTGCAGTGCCAGATACACATATGCCAATGCAGTGCCAGATACACATATGCCAGTGCAGTGCCAGATACACATATGCCAGTGCAGTGCCAGATACACAAATGCCCCCACAGTGCCAGATACACAAATGCCGCCACAGTGCCAGATACACACATGCTCCCACAGTGCCAGATACACATATTGCCCCTACAGTGCTAGATACACAATTACCCCTACAGTGCCAGATACACAAATGCCCCCACAGTGCCAGATACACAAATGCTCCCACAGTGCCAGATACACAAATGCCCCCACAGTGCCAGATACACAAATGCCACCACAGTGCCAGATACACACATGCTCCCACAGTGCCAGATACACATATTGCCCCTACAGTGCTAGATACACAATTGCCCCCACAGTGCCAGATACACAAATACCCCCACAGTGCCAGATACACAAATGCCGCCACAGTGCCAGATACACACATGCTCCCACAGTGCCAGATACACAAATGCCACCACAGTGCCAGATACACACATGCTCCCACAGTGCCAGATACACATATTGCCCCTACAGTGCTAGATACACAATTGCCCCCACAGTGCCAGATACACAAATACCCCCACAGTGCCAGATACACAAATGCCGCCACAGTGCCAGATACACACATGCTCCCACAGTGCCAAATACACATATTGCCCCTACAGTGCTAGATACACAATTACCCCTACAGTGCCAGATACACAAATGCCCCCACAGTGCCAGATACACAAATGCCGCCACAGTGCCAGATACACACATGCTCCCACAGTGCCAGATACACATATTGCCCCTACAGTGCTAGATACACAATTACCCCTACAGTGCCAGATACACAAATGCCCCCACAGTGCCAGATACACAAATGCCCCCACAGTGCCAGATACACAAATGCCCCCACAGTGCCAGATACACAAATGCCACCACAGTGCCAGATACACACATGCTCCCACAGTGCCAGATACACATATTGCCCCTACAGTGCTAGATACACAATTGCCCCCACAGTGCCAGATACACAAATACCCCCACAGTGCCAGATACACAAATGCCGCCACAGTGCCAGATACACACATGCTCCCACAGTGCCAGATACACAAATGCCACCACAGTGCCAGATACACACATGCTCCCACAGTGCCAGATACACATATTGCCCCTACAGTGCTAGATACACAATTGCCCCCACAGTGCCAGATACACAAATACCCCCACAGTGCCAGATACACAAATGCCGCCACAGTGCCAGATACACACATGCTCCCACAGTGCCAAATACACATATTGCCCCTACAGTGCTAGATACACAATTACCCCTACAGTGCCAGATACACAAATGCCCCCACAGTGCCAGATACACAAATGCCGCCACAGTGCCAGATACACATATGCTCCCACAGTGCCAGATACACATATTGCCCCTACAGTGCTAGATACACAATTGCCCCCACAGTGCCAGATACACATATTGCCCCCACAGTGCCAGATACACATATTGCCCCCACAGTGCCAGATACATATTGCCCTACACATGCCCCCCCCCCCCACCCCACTGTGCTGCTCACTGCTGCTGTGTGTCAGGGGAGGAGAGAAGAGCACAGCGTGCCCCTCTCCTGCCCCTTAGTGCTCCATCCGGCGGTGGCATGTCTCAGGTCTCAGGGGTCAGAGCAAGGAGGAGAGCGCGGCTATGTCGGGTGGCGGTGTGTAGGACCTCAAACCATCCGCCAGTTTGTGAGCCAATCGGAGCTTGCAAACCGGCAGTGGCGGCTCCTGATTGGCTGCTGGTCCGCAAGCTCTGATTGGCTCATGAAATGGGGGCTGGTTTGAGATCCTACCCGTCGCTGCCGCCCGACATAGCCGTGCTCTCCTCCCTGCCCTGACAGCTGAGACACGCTGCCGCCGGACTGAGGGGCGGCGTGTTTCGCTGACACACAGAAGCGTGTGGGCCTTATATGGCCCGCGGGACGGAGGTTCCCCACCCCTGCTGTAGAGTCATCCGGCAAGTTTAGTGAACTATGGGATACGGACATTGGGGTAAATTTACTAAAGCTTTTAAACATGAAAAGTGGTGATGTTGCCCGTAGCAACCAGAGTCTCATTTCTCTATTGCATCCTTGAAAGTAATAGACACTGGTTGCTATGGGGAACATCCTCACTTTTCATGTTTAGAAGCGTTAGTAAATTGAAAGCATTGCCTCTAGTGCAGGGAGTCTGTGAGATAGATGTCTGGTGTTGTGGTGTAGACTTGATGTGAAGCTGAATCCGTTCTAATAAAGAAATCCTGTATGTTCATTGATATTTCTTTCTTCTTTAGGACCATAACAGCAGATAACAAAGTGCCCCCACCCCCCCAAGCTCTTGCCCCCCAACCCCCGGGATCTGTAACACAAATGGATGTGCGCAGCAGAGTGGCGGCCTGGTCTGCGTGGGCGGCTGAGTATGGAGACTGTAAGTGTAGAGTGTAAATTACTGCCATGGCCTAGAATTCATGATGTTATTTTGAGCTTATTTATCAATCTCCATGGCAACCCTATTGAATAGATTGAATTCT
The DNA here is from genome assembly GCF_028390025.1 of Pseudophryne corroboree. Classification (NCBI taxonomy): domain Eukaryota; kingdom Metazoa; phylum Chordata; class Amphibia; order Anura; family Myobatrachidae; genus Pseudophryne; species Pseudophryne corroboree. Next base: position 843,195,931 of record NC_086449.1, read on the forward strand.
GACACCGGAAAAAGAAATCCCACTGATTACAGCAGAACTCAATCACCCTACATCTCTGGGAGGTGTATAGTGTGACTCCGCCTACATCCCTGGGAGGTGTATAGTGTGACTCCTCCTACATCCCTGGGAGGTGTATAGTGTGACTCCGCCTACATCCCTGGGAGGTGTATAGTGTGACTCCGCCTACATCCCTGGGAGGTGTATAGTGTGACTCCGCCTACATCCCTGGGAGGTGTATAGTGTGACTCCGCCTACATCCCTGGGAGGTGTATAGTGTGACTCCGCCTACATCCCTGGGAGGTGTATAGTGTGACTCCGCCTACATCCCTGGGAGGTGTATAGTGTGACTCCTCCTACATCCCTGGGAGGTGTATAGTGTGACTCCGCCTACATTCCTGGGAGGTGTATAGTGTGACTCCGCCTTCATCCCTGGGAGGTGTATAGTGTGACTCCGCCTACATCCCTGGGAGGTGTATAGTGTGACTCCGCCTACATCCCTGGGAGGTGTATAGTGTGACTCCGCCTACAACCCTGGGAGGTGTATAGTGTGACTCCGCCTACATCCCTGGGAGGTGTATAGTGTGACTCCGCCTACATCCCTGGGAGGTGTATAGTGTGACTCCGCCTACATTCCTGGGAGGTGTATAGTGTGACTCCGCCTTCATCCCTGGGAGGTGTATAGTGTGACTCCGCCTTCATCCCTGGGAGGAGTATAGTGTGACTCCTCCTACATCCCTGGGAGGAGTATAGTGTGGACATCCCTGGGAGGAGTATAGTGTGACTCCTCCTACATCCCTGGGAGATGTATAGTGTGACTCCTCCTACATCCCTGGGAGGAGTATAGTGTGACTCCTCCTACATCCCTGGGAGGTGTATAGTGTGACTCCTCCTACATCCCTGGGAGGAGTATAGTGTGGACATCCCTGGGAGGAGTATAGTGTGACTCCTCCTACATCCCTGGGAGATGTATAGTGTGACTCCTCCTACATCCCTGGGAGGAGTATAGTGTGACTCCTCCTACATCCCTGGGAGGTGTATAGTGTGACTCCTCCTACATCCCTGGGAGGTGTATGGCGTGACTCCTGCTAAATCCCTGGGAGGGGTCTGGCGTGACTCCTGCTACATCCCTGGGAGGGTTCTGGTGTGACTCCTCCTACATCCCTGGGAGTGTATATAGCAGGTCCCATCATGCCTTGCCACAGTTTAAGCATTCCCTAATGGCAAAACTGTGGCAGGGCATGCTTGGACATGTAGTTTCACAATAGCTGGAGAGCCACAGGTTGGCCAGGCCTGGTATATAGTATGACTTCTCCTACATCCTAAGAGGTGTATGGTGTGACTCCTGCTACATCCCCAGGTTATCCATAGATGGTCACCCCCTGCATTACTGTTAACTGTAATACGGGCCAATCAGAGCCCGGGGCCTGGCTTCGCGGGTGTCAGGGGACGGGGCTAAACTCCGTTGCCTGACACTATGAGGCTCAAGTCATGGCTTAATGACTATTTGTTCATCCCTTTTCAGTTCTTTTATTGCTTTTTCTTCTTTGGACAATTTTTTCCCCCCCCGGTATTTATTCAAACAAATAGTCATTAGGCCAATTGATAAGGGAGGAGGAGTGGTTATCATGGGACGCCTAAATTATGACCAGGAGGCGAATCGCCTACTATCAGATACAGCAACATACAAGGCATCATCCAAAGATCCCACCAAGGAATTTATGAAAGACCTCTAGGAACATCTAAAATAAGGCTTAGACCTGGGCATTATTACAAAGAAAGAATTTGATTTCATACTACAGGAAAATCCGAAAATACCCACTTTTTATTTCCTTCCGAAAATCCACAAACATCCAATGAATCCGCCAGGTCGCCCAATTGTATCAGGGATAAATTTCATCACATCAAATCTGTCAAAGTATACTGACTTTTTTTTCTCCAGCCATTAGTTTCACAACAGAAAAGCCACCTAAAGGACACTACAAGCATATTACAAAAACGGGAAACCCTACAGTGGAAAGAAAATTACACATTGTGTACTTCCGATGTAAAATCACTTTACACATGCATTGCATATAATACCAGCTGCCCCCACACCAGGCATTACCTATCCACCAATACAGAGTTGTCTAATTAGCAAATAAATCATGGCAAATATTGACTTTGTCCTGACACAAAACTATTTTTGGTATGAGGGAATGTTCTACTTACAGAAATGTGGAACTGCCATGGGTACACCATTGGCACCCAGCTATGCCAGTCTGTTTATTTCCAAATGGAAAGATGATCTCTGATATCTGGGCAAACAACCCATTTAGTAAACCTGTCATATGCTGGTATCGATACATCGATGATGTATTCTTTGTCTGGGGTGGACCGGATGATCACCTGGAAGAGTTCAAGAAATATATCAACAACAATACAATCAATTTAGAATTCACTACCACTTCAAGCAAAACAGAAATAGTATTTCTCGACCTAGAGATATGCTTCAAAAACAATATAATTCAAACAAGAACTCATACTAAACCAGTGAATGGAAACAATATGCTGCCTTCTACAAGTAATTACCATAGAAATTGGATTTCTAACATCCCAAAGGGACAATTTCAAAGAATCAGACAAAATTGTACAGAACAGGACATGTACATTTCTCAAAGCAAAAAAAATGATGGAAAATGTAATCGAAAAAGTATATAAAAAAGAAAAACTGCAATCTCAGATCAACAAAGTGACACAAATGGAAAGAAAAGAAAAGTTAAAATACAAGGTAAAAACAAAAGAAGAAGCACATAGCACAGTTCAACAGTAAACAAAAATCCTAGAGAACATGGTCCGAAAACACTGGCATGTGTTACAATTAGATGAAGTTTTAAAACCACTGATTCCAGAGAAACCGCAGATAATATATCGTCGCGGAAAACATAAAACAAGAATTAGTCTCCAGCTTCTTACCAGTAAAGGATCATTCCTACATCATTGGTAACCTTAAAAGGATACCATAAATGTCTGTACTGCATATCATGCAAAAATAATAACGAACAAACAACCAGAGAAATAACCAATTTCAAATCATATACCACAGGAAAGACGTACACAATTAAGGACAATTTGATGTGTGACACAGAAGAAGTAATGAAGTAATCTACCTGCCTGAATGTCCTTCCGGTCTCCAATACGTGGGGCAAACAAAAAGAAAACCCAAAATAAGATTTGCTGAGCACATATATAATATAAAGAGAGGTTTAAAAACACCCAATCTATCAAATCACTTTCTGGAAATACATAATAAAAATCCAGCTGGAATAAAATTCTAAATAAAACAGAAAGTAAAAAGGAATTGGAGATGAGGAGATATCGTGACAGAATTAAAAAAGACTGAAAGCAGATGGATTTTTGAGCTCAAAACACTTCAACCTCGAGGCCATAATATAGACATCGAACTTAATGCATTTTTATAACTTCATATAAATAAAACGCACTCTTTATTACATGGCACCATAACGAAACGTCTAATACTTTTTAAGATTTTTTTTATGTAATTTTAGAAGAAAATTTATAGTGAATTTAAAACATTTGATTCTCACCTAATCAGAGCACTTCTGGGCCGGAAGTTCTGGGTTTTTAACCAGAAACAATAAAAAAATATTCCTATAAATATCGGACCCATTAACAACTATTGTCATCCTTGAAAAAGTGCATCACATGCATGAAACTCATTGGAGATAAACTACGGCAGCCAGGAGGCTCTACAGACCACCATCCGTAAGACTCGGCGCCTGCCGTGTGACATCTTCATCCTGCTCCCCGCCGCCCGCCGTGTGACATCTTCATCCTGCTCCCCGCCGCCCACTGGACGCAGCGGGAGGAAGGCGGCAATATATCTGGAGCCGAGGACAGCCATGGACAGGCTGAGGAATACCGCAACTGTGCTTAAGGCAAGGTGAGTGAGGGTCAGAAACAACTTAGAGACTAAACATCCCTGGTTGCTATACCTGTTCCTAAAAGGAGCTGCAAACAAATCTGTTTTTAACCACTAATGATTTTTCTCTAACGTCCTAGAGGATGCTGGGACTCCGTAAGGACCATGGGGATAAACGGGCTCCGCAGGAGACATGGGCACTTTAAGAAAGACTTTGGATCTGGGTGTGCACTGGCTCCTCCCTCTATGCCCCTCCTCCAGACCTCAGTTTGATACTGTGCCCAGAGGAGACTGGGTGCATTACAGGGAGCTCTCCTGAGTTTCCTGTAAAGAAAGTATTTTAGTTAGGTTTTTTATTTTCAGGGAGCACTGCTGGCAACAGACTCTCTGCATCGTGGGACTGAGGAGAGAGAAACAGATCCACTTCTCTGAGTTTCAGGGCTCTGTTTCTTAGGCTACTGGACACCATTAGCTCCAGAGGGATCGGTACGCAGGTCTCGCCCTCGCCATCCATCCCAGAGCCGCGCTGCCGTCCTCCTCGCAGAGCCGGAAGAAAGAAGCCGGGTGAGTATGTGAGGAAAAGACTTCAGAGGCGGCAGAAGAAATGATCTTCAAAAGAGGTAACGCACAGCAGTGAAGCGGTGCGCCATTGCTCCCATTCACCTCACACACTCCGGTCACTGTAAGGGTGCAGGGCGCGGGGGGGCGCCCTGGGCAGCAATAAACACCCCAGGTGGCAAATGCACATATATACATGTACAGCTGGGCACTGTACATGTATAAAAAGAGCCCCCGCCATGTTATTTGTAATTTTGAGCGGGACAGAAGCCCGCCGCCGAGGGGGCGGGGCTTCTCCCTCAGCATTCACCAGCGCCATTTTTTCTCCACAGCACCGCTGAGAGGAAGCTCCCCGGACTCTCCCCTGCTTGACACACGGTGAAAGAGGGTTTTAAAGTAGAGGGGGGTGCACATAATTGGCGCATGTACATAAGCGCTACTGGGTAAACATTCTGTGTTTTTTCCTGGGTCATATAGCGCTGGGGTGTGTGCTGGCATACTCTCTCTCTGTCTCTCCAAAGGGCCTGGTGGGGAACCTGTCTTCAGAAAAGAGCTTCCCTGTGTGTGTGTGGTGTGTCGGTACGCATGTGTCGACATGTCTGAGGTTGAAGGCTCACCTAAGGAGGAGGGGGAGTTTATGAATATTAGGTCTCCGTCGGCAGTGCCGACACCTGACTGGATGGATATGTGGAATGTTTTAAGTGCTAATGTTGATTTATTGCACAAAAGATTAGACAAAGCTGAAGCTAGGGTACAGTCAGGGAGTCAACCCATGTCTGTTCCTATGTCGTCGGGACCTTCGGGTCTCCGAAGCGCCCACTATCCCAAATAGTTGACACAGATACCGGCACGGATTCAGACTCCAGTGTCGACTACGATGATGCAAAATTGCAGCCAAGGGTGGCTAAATGTATTGGATATATGATTATCGCAATAAAAGATGTTTTGCATATCACTGAGGAACCCCCTGTCCCTGACACGAGGGTACACATGTATAAGGGAAAGAAACCTGAGTTCACCTTTCCCTCCTCACATGAGCTGAACAAATTATGCGAAAAAGCGTGGGAAACTCCAGACAAAAAACTGCAGATTCCCAAAAGGATTCTAACAGCGTATCCTTTCCCGTCACAGGACAGAATACGGTGGGAATCCTCCCCTAGGGTAGACAAAGCTTTGACACGCTTATCAAAAAAGATAGTGCTCCCGTCCCAAGATACGGCTACCCTCAAGGATCCTGCTGACCGCAAGCAGGAGGTTAACTTGAAGTCCATTTACACTCATTCTGGTACGTCAGACTGGCAATTGCGTCGGCCTGGGTTTGTAGTGCTGTAGCAGCATGGACAGATTCTTTATCAGCGGATATTGAGACCCTTGATAAGGATACCATTTTAATGACCCTAGGGCATATAAAAGATGCTGTCTTATATATGAGAGATGCTCAAAGAGACATTAGTTTACTGGGTTCCAGAATAAACGCTATGTCCATTTCTGCTAGGCGAGTCTTATGGACCCGACAGTGGATGGGGGATGCCGACTCAAAGAGGCATATGGAGTTTTTGCCGTACAAGGGTGAGGAATTGTTTGGAGAGGGCCTCTCGGACCTCGTCTCCACAGCTACGGCAGGTAAATAGAATTTTTTGCCTTATGTTCCCTCACATCTAAGAAAGCGCCTCATTATCAAATGCAGTCCTTTCGTTCAAATAAAAGCAAAAGAGTACGAGGATCGTCCTTTCTTGCCAGGGGTAAGGGCAGAGGAAAAAAGCTGCACAACACAGCTAGTTCCCAGGAACAGAAGTCCTCCCTGGCCTCTGCAAAATCCACCGCATGATGCTGGGGCTCCCCTGAGGAGTCCGCTCCAGTGGGGGCACGTCTTCGACTTTTCAGCCACATCTGGGTTCAATCACAGGTGGATCCCTGGGCAATGGAAATTGTTTCCCAGGGATACAGGCTGGAATTCGAAGAGGTGCCTCCTCGCCGGTTTTTCAAATCGGCGCTACCAACTTCTCCCCTGGAAAGGGAGATAGTGTTACAGGCGATTCAAAAATTGTGTCTTCAACAAGTGGTGGCCGAGGTTCCCCTGCTTCAGAGGGGGAAGGGGTACTACTCAACCCTGTTTGTGGTCTCGAAACCGGACGGTTTGGTCAGACCCATTTTGAATTTAAAATCCCTGAACCTTTACTTAAAACGGTTCAAGCTCAAGATGGAATCGCTCAGAGCGGTCATCGCCAGCCTGGAAGGGGGGATTTTATGGTATCGCTGGACATAAAGGATGCATACCTGCATGTTCCCATATATCCTCCTCATCAGGCGTACCTGAGATTTGCGATACAGGATTGTCATTACCAATTTCAGACGTTGCCGTTTGGGCTTTCCACGGCCCCGAGAATTTTCACCAAGGTAATGGCGGAAATGATGGTGCTCCTGCGCAAGCAGGGTGTCGCAATTATCCCGTACTTGGACGATCTCCTCATAAAAGCGAGATCACGGGAGAAGTTGCAGAACAGCGTATCCCTTTCACTGAAGGTGTTACAGCGACACGGCTGGATTCTCAATATTCCAAAGTCACAGCTGGATCCTACGACTCGCTTGTCCTTCTTGGGCATGATTCTGGACACAGACCAGAAAAGGGTTTTTCTTCCGGAAGAAAAAGCGCAGGAACTCATGACTCTAGTCAAGAACCTGTTAAAGCCGAAACAAGTGTCAGTGCATCATTGCACTCAAGTCCTGGGAAAAATGGTGGCGACATACGAAGCTATTCCCTTAGGCAGGTTCCATGCAAGGATTTTCCAGTGGGACCTATTGGACAAATGGTCCGGGTCACATCTGCACATGCATCAGCGGATCACCCTGTCCCCCAGGGCCAGGGTTTCTCTCCTGTGGTGGCTGCAGAGTGCTCACCTTCTAGAGGGGGCAGGTTCGGCATTCAGGATTGGATCCTGGTGACCACGGACGCGAGCCTCCGCGGTTGGGGAGCAGTCACACAGGGAAGAAATTTCCAAGGCCTTTGGTCAAGTCAAGAGACTTGTCTTCACATCAACATCCTGGAACTGAGGGCCATATTCAACGCCCTACGTCAAGCGGAGACCTTACTTCGCGATTCAGTCGGACAACGTCACCGCAGTAGCTCATGTAAACCGCCAAGGCGGCACAAGGAGCAGAGTGGCGATGGCGGAAGCCACCAGAATTCTTCGCTGGGCGGAGAATCATGTAAGTGCACTGTCAGCAGTGTTCATTCCGGGAGTGGACAACTGGGAAGCAGACTTCCTCAGCCGACACGACCTGCATCCAGGAGAGTGGGGACATCATCAGGAAGTCTTCGCACAGATTGCAAGTCGGTGGGGATTGCCCCAAATAGACATGATGGCTTCCCGTCTCAACAAAAAGCTACAACGGTATTGCGCCAGGTCAAGAGATCCTCAGGCGGTAGCTGTGGACGCCCTAGTGACACCGTGGGTGTTCCAGTCAATCTATGTATTTCCTCCTCTTCCTCTCATACCCAAGGTGTTGAGAATAATAAGAAAAAGAGGAGTGAGAACAATACTCATTGTTCCGGATTGGCCACGAAGGACCTGGTATCCGTATCTGCAGGAAATGCTCACAGAAGATCCGTGGCCTCTTCCTCTAAGACAGGACCTGTTGCAACAGGGTCCCTGTCTGTTCCAAGACTTACCGCAGCTGCGTTTGACGGCATGGCGGTTGAACACCGGATCCTAGCGGAAAAAGGTATTCCGGAGGAGGTCATTCCTACGCTAATAAAGGCTAGGAAGGACGTGACATCTAAACATTATCACCGAATATGGCGAAAATATGTTTCTTGGTGTGAGGCCAGGAATGCTCCTACGGAAGAATTCCATCTAGGTCGTTTTCTTCACTTCCTACAAACTAGAGTGAATTTGGGCCTAAAATTAGGCTCCATTAAAGTTCAGATTTCGGCCTTATCCATTTTCTTTCAAAAGGAATTGGCCTCTCTGCCTGAAGTACAGACTTTTGTGAGGGTGTGGTTCGTTTTATCGACAGTATCTAGGTCGACCACTATAGGTCGACAGTCACTAGGTCGACATGGATGGAAGGTCGACAGGGTTTCTAGGTCGACATGTGCTAGGTCGACAGGTCTAAAGGTCGACATGAGGATTATTATTATTTTGTGTCGTTTTCTTCGTAGAGTGACCGGGATCCCAAATTAGTGCACGGCGTCCCCTCGCATGGCTCGCTTCGCTCGCCATGCTTCGGGCATGGTGCCTTCGCTCCGCTACCGCTTCGCTCGGCACACTTTACCGTTCCAATCGTAGTCCACGTGGATCGTTAAGTATGAAAAATCCCCCCCCCCAAAAAAAAAAATGTGAAAAACTCATGTCGACCTTTAGACCTGTCGACCTAGAAACCCTGTCGACCTTCCATTCATGTCGACCTAGTGACTGTCGACCTATAGTGGTCGACCTAGACACTGTCGATCTTCAGACCGGATCCCTTTTGTGAAGGGAGACTGCATATTCAGCCTCCTTTTGTGCCTCCGGTGGCGCCTTGGGACCTTAACGTGGTGTTAAGTTTTCTTAAGTCACATTGGTTTGAACCACTTAAAACAGTGGAGTTGAAATATCTCACTTGGAAGGTGGTCATGTTGTTAGCCTTGGCTTCGGCTTGGCGAGTTTCGGAATTAGCGGCTTTATCACATAAAAGCCCCTATCTGGTTTTCCATATGGATAGAGCGGAATTGCGGACCCGTCCTCAATTCCTACCTAAGGTGGTCTCATCCTTTCATATGAACCAACCTTTTGTCGTGCCTGTGGCTACATGGGACTTGGAGGATTCCGAGTCCCTTGATGTGGTCAGGGCTTTGAAGATTTACGTGGCCAGAATGGCTAGGATCAGAAAAACAGAAGCACTGTTTGTCCTGTATGCAGCCAACAAGGTTGGCGGCCCTGCTTCAAAGCAGACTATTGCTCGCTGGATCTGTAACACGATTCAGCAGGCGCATTCTACGGCAGGATTGCCGTTACCAAAATCGGTTAAGGCCCATTCCACTAGGAAGGTGGGCTCTTCTTGGGCGGCTGCCCGAGGGGTCTCTGTACTACAGCTGTGCTGAGCTGCTACTTGGTCGGGGTCAAACACCTTTGCAAAGTTCTATAAGTTTGATACCCTGGCTGAGGAGGACCTTGTGTTTGCTCATTCGGTGCTGCAGAGTCATCCGCACTCTCCCGCCCGTTTGGGAGCTTTGGTATAATCCCCATGGTCCTTACGGAGTCCCAGCATCCTCTAGGACGTTAGAGAAAATAAGATTTTAAACCTACCGGTAAATCTTTTTCTCGTAGTCCGTAGAGGATGCTGGGCGCCCGTCCCAAGTGCGGACTATTTCTGCAAGACTTGTATATAGTTATTGCTTTCATAAGGGTTATGTTATAGTTTCGTCGGTTATGGACCGATGATATGTTGTTGTTCATACTGTTAACTAGATTGTATATCACAGGTTATACGGTGTGATTGGTGTGGCTGGTATGAATCTTGCCCTTAGATTAACTAAAATCCTTTCCTCGTACTGTCCGTCTCCTCTGGGCACAGTTTCTCTAACTGAGGTCTGGAGGAGGGGCATAGAGGGAGGAGCCAGTGCACACCCAGATCCAAAGTCTTTCTTAAAGTCCTGCGGAGCCCGTCTATCCCCATGGTGCTTACGGAGTCCCAGCATCCTCTACGGACTACGAGAAAAAGATTTACCGGTAGGTTTAAAATCTTATTTTTTCTTTCAGGTGCCATGCATATCTAGCGCTCAATCTCTCTTTTTTTTTATTTACTGTTATGGCCTTCATGACAACTCATCTCCATTGTCAGGGGATACGAATCCTTCCATTCCTGGACGACATGCTGATTATGGCAAACTCACAGGAAGTCCTCCTCCGTCATCTCCAACTGACTGTAACCTTCCTACAGTCCCACGGTTGGCTGATAAATTGGAAAAAAGTCCTCTTTGGTTCCATCTCAGAGCATGGTACACCTGATGGTGCTTCTGGACACCCACAGCCAGAGACTGTATCTCTCACCACACAAAGTTCTAAAGAATGCAGACCAAAATACGTTTCTTACTTCACCATCCTCGAGTGTCTATACACTCAGCGATTTAAATTCTCGGTCTGATGTTGTCGTCTTTCGGCATGGTCGAGTACGCTCCATTTCATTCCCGTCCTCTACAACATTTGATCCTCTCCAATAGAGATGAGCGGGTTCGGTTCCTCGGAATCCGAACCCGCCCGAACTTCAGGTTTTTTTACACGGGGCCGAGCGACTCGGATCTTCCCGCCTTGCTCGGTTAACCCGAGCGCGCCCGAACGTCATCATCCCGCTGTCGGATTCTCGCGAGGCTCGGATTCTATCGCGAGACTCGGATTCTATATAAGGAGCCGCGCGTCGCCGCCATTTTCACACGTGCATTGAGATTGATAGGGAGAGGACGTGGCTGGCGTCCTCTCCGTTTAGAGTGACTAGAATACTAGAGAGAGACACAAATTTTGGGGAGCATATTATTAGGAGGAGTACTACTTGCTGCTGATAGTGTGACCAGTGACCACCAGTTTAATTAATCCGTTCTCTGCCTGATAAAAAACGATACACAGTGTGACACAGTCACACACACACATACCATATCTGTGCTCAGCCCAGTGTGCTGCATCATATGTAATACTGTATATCATTATCTGACTGTGCTGAGTGCTCACTGCTCACACAGCTTAATTGTGGGGGAGACTGGGGAGCAGTTATAGCAGGAGTACATATTTTAAGTACAGTGCACACTTTTGCTGCCAGAGTGCCACTGCCAGTGTGACTGACCAGTGACCACTGACCACCAGTATTGTGATTGTCTGCTGACCACCAGTATATTGTGATTGTCTGCCTGAAAAAGTTAAACACTCGTCGTGTGGTGTTTTTATAAACGCATTCTGCAGACAGTGTCCAGCAGGTCCGTCATTACATAATATATACCTGTCCGGCTGCAGTACTAGTGTGATATATATATATTTTAATTTTATCTCATTATCATCCAGTCTATATTAGCAGCAGACACAGTATGGTAGTCCACGGCTGTAGCTACCTCTGTGTCGGCAATCGCTCGTCCATCCATAATTGTATACCACCTACCCGTGGTTTTTTTTTTTTTCTATCTTCTTGATACTAGTAGCTTACTTTAGGAGTCTGCAGTGCTGAGTCTGACAGACAGTGTCCAGCAGGTCCGTCATTACATAATATATACCTGTCCGGCTGCAGTACTAGTGTGATATATATATATATATATATATATTTTAATTTTATCTCATTATCATCCAGTCTATATTAGCAGCAGACACAGTACGGTAGTCCACGGCTGTAGCTACCTCTGTGTCGGCAGTCGCTCGTCCATCCATAATTGTATACCACCTACCCGTGGTTTTTTTTTTTCTATCTTCTTGATACTAGTAGCTTACTTTAGGAGTCTGCAGTGCTGACAGACAGTGTCCAGCAGGTCCGTCATTACATAATATATACCTGTCCGGCTGCAGTACTAGTGTGATATATATATATATTTTAATTTTATCTCATTATCATCCAGTCTATATTAGCAGCAGACACAGTACGGTAGTCCACGGCTGTAGCTACCTCTGTGTCGGCAGTCGCTCGTCATCCATAAGTATGCTAGTATCCATCCATCTCCATTGTTTACCTGAGGTGCCTTTTAGTTGTGCCTATTAAAATATGGAGAACAAAAATGTTGAGGTTCCAAAAATAGGGAAAGATCAAGATCGACTTCCACCTCGTGCTGAAGCTGCTGCCACTAGTCATGGCCGAGACGATGAAATGCCAGCAACGTCGTCTGCCAAGGCCGATGCCCAATGTCATAGTACAGAGCATGTAAAATCCAAAACACCAAATATCAGTAAAAAAAGGACTCAAAAATTTAAAATAAAATTGTCGGAGGAGAAGCGTAAACTTGCCAATATGCCATTTACCACACGGAGTGGCAAGGAACGGCTGAGGCCCTGGCCTATGTTCATGGCTAGTGGTTCAGCTTCACATGAGGATGGAAGCACTCAGCCTCTCGCTAGAAAAATGAAAAGACTCAAGCTGGCAAAAGCACAGCAAAGAACTGTGCGTTCTTCGAAATCCCAAATCCACAAGGAGAGTCCAATTGTGTCGGTTGCGATGCCTGACCTTCCCAACACTGGACGTGAAGAGCATGCGCCTTCCACCATTTGCACGCCCCCTGCAAGTGCTGGAAGGAGCACCCGCAGTCCAGTTCCTGATAGTCAGATTGAAGATGTCAGTGTTGAAGTACACCAGGATGAGGAGGATATGGGTGTTGCTGGCGCTGGGGAGGAAATTGACAAGGAGGATTCTGATGGTGAGGTGGTTTGTTTAAGTCAGGCACCCGGGGAGACACCTGTTGTCCGTGGGAGGAATATGGCCATTGACATGCCTGGTGAAAATACCAAAAAAATCAGCTCTTCGTTGTGGAAGTATTTCAACAGAAATGCGGACAACATTTGTCAAGCCGTGTGTTGCCTTTGTCAAGCTGTAATAAGTAGGGGTAAGGACGTTAACCACCTCGGAACATCCTCCCTTATACGTCACCTGCAGCGCATTCATAATAAGTCAGTGACAAGTTCAAAAACTTTGGGCGACAGCGGAAGCAGTCCACTGACCAGTAAATCCCTTCCTCTTGTAACCAAGCTCACGCAAACCACCCCACCAACTCCCTCAGTGTCAATTTCCTCCTTCCCCAGGAATGCCAATAGTCCTGCAGGCCATGTCACTGGCAATTCTGACGAGTCCTCTCCTGCATGGGATTCCTCCGATGCATCCTTGCGTGTAACGCCTACTGCTGCTGGCGCTGCTGTTGTTGCTGCTGGGAGTCGATGGTCATCCCAGAGGGGAAGTCGGAAGACCACTTGTACTACTTCCAGTAAGCAATTGACTGTCCAACAGTCCTTTGCGAGGAAGATGAAATATCACAGCAGTCATCCTGTTGCAAAGCGGATAACTGAGGCCTTGACAACTATGTTGGTGTTAGACGTGCGTCCGGTATCCGCCGTTAGTTCACAGGGAACTAGACAATTTCTTGAGGTAGTGTGCCCCCGTTACCAAATACCATCTAGGTTCCACTTCTCTAGGCAGGCGATACCGAGAATGTACACGGACGTCAGAAAAAGACTCACCAGTGTCCTAAAAAATGCAGTTGTACCCAATGTCGACTTAACCACGGACATGTGGACAAGTGGAGCTGGGCAGGGTCAGGACTATATGACTGTGACAGCCCACTGGGTAGATGTATGGACTCCCGCCGCAAGAACAGCAGCGGCGGCACCAGTAGCAGCATCTCGCAAACGCCAACTCTTTCCTAGGCAGGCTACGCTTTGTATCACCGGTTTCCAGAATACGCACACAGCTGAAAACCTCTTACGGCAACTGAGGAAGATCATCGCGGAATGGCTTACCCCAATTGGACTCTCCTGTGGATTTGTGGCATCGGACAACGCCAGCAATATTGTGTGTGCATTAAATATGGGCAAATTCCAGCACGTCCCATGTTTTGCACATACCTTGAATTTGGTGGTGCAGAATTATTTAAAAAACGAGAGGGGCGTGCAAGAGATGCTGTCGGTGGCCAGAAGAATTGTGGGACACTTTCGGCGTACAGGCACCACGTACAGAAGACTGGAGCACCACCAAAAACGCCTGAACCTGCCCTGCCATCATCTGAAGCAAGAAGTGGTAACGAGGTGGAATTCAACCCTATATATGCTTCAGAGGTTGGAGGAGCAGCAAAAGGCCATTCAAGCCTATACAATTGAGCACGATATAGGAGGTGGAATGCACCTGTCTCAAGCGCAGTGGAGAATGATTTCAACGTTGTGCAAGGTTCTGCTGCCCTTTGAACTTGCCACACGTGAAGTCAGTTCAGACACTGCCAGCCTGAGTCAGGTCATTCCCCTCATCAGGCTTTTGCAGAAGAAGCTGGAGACATTGAAGGAGGAGCTAACACAGAGCGATTCCGCTAGGCATGTGGGACTTGTGGATGGAGCCCTTAATTCGCTTAACAAGGATTCACGGGTGGTCAATCTGTTGAAATCAGAGCACTACATTTTGGCCACCGTGCTCGATCCTAGATTTAAAACCTACCTTGGATCTCTCTTTCCGGCACACACAAGTCTGCTGGGGTTCAAAGACCTGCTGGTGAGAAAATTGTCAAGTCAAGCGGAACGCGACCTGTCAACATCTCCTCCTTCACATTCTCCCGCAACTGGGGGTGCGAGGAAAAGGCTCAGAATTCCGAGCCCACCCGCTGGCGGTGATGCAGGGCAGTCTGGAGCGACTGCTGATGCTGACATCTGGTCCGGACTGAAGGACCTGCCAACGATTACGGATACGGACATGTCGTCTACTGGCACTGCATATGATTCTCTCCCCATTGAAAGAATGGTGGAGGATTATATGAGTGACCGCATCCAAGTAGGCACGTCAGACAGTCCGTACTTATACTGGCAGGAAAAAGAGGCAATTTGGAGGCCCTTGCACAAACTGGCTTTATTCTACCTAAGTTGCCCTCCCACAAGTGTGTACTCCGAAAGAGTGTTTAGTGCCGCCGCTCACCTTGTCAGCAATCGGCGTACGAGGTTACTTCCAGAAAATGTGGAGAAGATGATGTTCATTAAAATGAATTATAATCAATTCCTCCGTGGAGACATTGACCAGCAGCAATTGCCTCCACAAAGTACACAGGGAGCTGAGATGGTGGATTCCAGTGGGGACGAATTGATAATCTGTGAGGAGGGGGATGTACACGGTGATATATCAGAGGATGATGATGAGGTGGACATCTTGCCTCTGTAGAGCCAGTTTGTGCAAGGAGAGATTAATTGCTTCTTTTTTGGTGGGGGTCCAAACCAACCCGTCATTTCAGTCACAGTCGTGTGGCAGACCCTGTCACTGAAATGATGGGTTGGTTAAAGTGTGCATGTCCTGTTTATACAACATAAGGGTGGGTGGGAGGGCCCAAGGACAATTCCATCTTGCACCTCTTTTTTCTTTCATTTTTCTTTGCGTCATGTGCTGTTTGGGGAGTATTTTTTTGAAGGGCCATCCTGCGTGACACTGCAGTGCCACTCCTAGATGGGCCAGGTGTTTGTGTCGGCCACTAGGGTTGCTTATCTTACTCACACAGCTACCTCATTGCGCCTCTTTTTTTCTTTGCGTCATGTGCTGTTTGGGGAGTGTTTTTTGGAAGGGCCATCCTGCGTGACACTGCAGTGCCACTCCTAGATGGGCCAGGTGTTTGTGTCGGCCACTAGGGTCGCTTATCTTACTCACACAGCTACCTCATTGCGCCTCTTTTTTTCTTTGCGTCATGTGCTGTTTGGGGAGTGTTTTTTGGAAGGGCCATCCTGCGTGACACTGCAGTGCCACTCCTAGATGGGCCAGGTGTTTGTGTCGGCCACTAGGGTCGCTTAGCTTAGTCATCCAGCGACCTCGGTGCAAATTTTAGGACTAAAAATAATATTGTGAGGTGTGAGGTGTTCAGAATAGACTGAAAATTAGTGGAAATTATGGTTTTTGAGGTTAATAATACTTTGGGATCAAAATGACCCCCAAATTCTATGATTTAAGCTGTTTTTTAGTGTTTTTTGAAAAAAACACCCGAATCCAAAACACACCCGAATCCGACAAAAAAAATTCGGTGAGGTTTTGCCAAAACGCGGTCGAACCCAAAACACGGCCGCGGAACCGAACCCAAAACAAAAACACAAAACCCGAAAAATTTCAAGTGCACGTCTCTACTCTCCAAGTGGAACTGCCTACCTCATTGGATCAGATCTCAAATGATCTCCTTGACTCTGAAGGTTCACCTATCGCTGACCTGGTGGCTGCAGTACCAGCAATTGAGCATGGGCCATCCCTTCTAGATCCCCAACTGGGTCCTGCTGACAAAGCACACCAGTCTTTGTGGCTGGGGAACACTGGCAGAGCAACACTCATTTCAGGGATGTTGGACCACGGTGGAATATCTGTTTCCAACTGGAGTTGAAAGCAGTGTTCAGTGCACTGACTCTGGCTCGCCCTATTCTGCAGTACAGACCAGTTGAAGTTCAGTCGGACAATGCCACCACGGTGGCCTATATCATCCATCAGGGCACCACTTGAAGCCACATGGCAATGATGAAAGTGTCCAAGATTCTGCGTTGGGCGGAATGCTATCTTCCAGACATATCGGCGGTGCTCATCCTGGGTGTACTCAACTGGGAAAGAGACTTCTTCATTCGTCAGAATGTTCACGCCAGAGAGTGGCTCTTCATCCCGAGGTCTTTCAACTCTTGGTAGACAGATGGGGTCTACCAGGCGTGGATCTCATGGCCTCTCGACACCATCACAAGGTTCCGGTCTGCAGATCTCGAACCAGGGATCCTCATGTAGCGTTCGTGGGCACACTGGCGGTCCCATGGACCTTTCACCTGCCTTACATCTTCCCTCTGGTATCACTTCTGCCTCGGGTTAAAACAAGAAGAAGAAAAACTCATTCTAGTAGTTCCAGCGTGGCCCAGATGTCACTGGTTCTCATATCTCCAGGTACTCTTGGCAGAGCAACCCCTTCTACTTCAGTGACGGGACCTTCTATGTCAGGGTCCCTGCCTTCATCCAGACCTGGCCTGCTGTCTTTAACGGCATGGCTCTCAAAGCTTCGCTTCTGAGGTCAAAGGGATTTTCTGAGGCGGTCGTCCAGACTATGCTGAAGGCCCGCAGACCGGCCTCTGGCAGTATATATTATAGGGTATATCATGCTTACTTAACTTGGTGCACTGCTCAGAATTATGATGCCACTAAGTTCAGGACTTCCAGAATTCTGGCATTTCTTCAAAGAGGTTTGGACCTAGGCCTTCGTCTTGCCTCTCTCAAGGCACACATTTTTGCCTTGTCTATATGGTTCCAACGCAAGATTGCCTCCATTCCTGATGTACACACTTTCCTTTAGGGCATTATTCGCATTTAGCATCCCTGTGTCCTTCCGGTGGCACCATGGGATCTGTCTATTGTGTTGGATGCTCTTCAGGAAGCCCCTTTCGAACCTATTGAATCGGTGTACCTCAAATGGCTAACAGCCAAGGCTCTTTTCCTGCTTGCTATTGCCTCGGCAAGGAGGGTTTCGGACTTAGGGGCATTATCCTGTCGTCCTCCCTTTTTGATTTTCCACCGTGACAGAGCAGTTCTCCTAACTAGACCTGCTTAGCTTCCTAAGGCGGTTTCTTCTTTTCATCTTAACCAAGAGATTGTGGTTCTGGCCTTCATCTCGCTGGACTTGTCGGCTAAAGAGCGTCCTTTAGATGTGGGTAAGGCTCTACGTGTCTATGTGGACTGTACTGCCTCCTTTAGATGTTCTGATGCCCTTTTTGCCTTTTTTGATTTTCATAAACATGGCTGGCCTGCTAACAAGCAAACGCTGGCCAGATGGATTAGAATGGTGATTGCACGAGCTTACAGTCGGGTTGGTCTTTCAGTTCCAGCTTCGATTTCTGCCAATTATACTTGGTCGGTAGGACCTTTTTAGGCAGCACGCCATGGGGCGTCAGCCAAACAATTGTACAAGGCGGCTACGTGGACTTTGGTACACATATTTTTTAAGTTCTATGCCTTTAATACCTTCGCCTCCCAGGATTCTTCCTTTGGACGCCGTCTTCTCTTATCCACTCAGGCTTGTCCCCCTTCTTTGAAATACTGCTTTGGGACATCCCCGATGTTTCGCTGTGGAAACCTATGTACCCTGCTGCAGAAAGAAAGAGTTATGGTAGACTTACCTTTGTTAATTCTCTTTCTGTGAAGTACATAGGGTCCCCAGGGCGCCCACCTTGACGCACCTGGCCTCTCTGGGTTTGTGTGGCATTGGTTGCTGGTTCCTTCTCCTGTCGGTGAGAATGTGTTCTTATGTGTCTGACATCTTTCTTCTCTCCTTCCTGCTTGCTGCATTGGACTACTGTAGTTAACAAAACTGAGCTACTAGAGCCTGGAGGCGGGGTTATAGAGGAGGGAAGCTATGCATCCTAGGACAGCTAAAGCTTTAACTGTTTGGTGCCCTGATGCCTCATTCACCACTACACACCCAGATGTTTCCCCGTGGACCCTATGTACTTAGCAGAAAGAGCGTTAACAAAGGTAAGTCTACCATAACTCTCTTCTTTTTACATGTTATCTGCATTGGTAAAGTTTTATGCTTCTCTCACCAAGTTTCTTTCATATATTTGGCTACATCCCCTTGTAACGGCTGCCATGGAGTTTGACAAGGAATGTGATAGAATCATTGCAGTTTTTTTCATTAGCATGGCTGCATATCAAACCTTTGGAATCCTACAGGTACTTTTATTGACGGTCAATACATGACCATTTGCTCATAACTGGCTGCTGGATACTAATTCAATACCAAACAGAGTGAGTCCTTAACAGGCTGGCCAGCCTAAAAGATATTTTAAATATCCATGAAGTCTTTTTACTGGAATACCAAGCGATAGACACCTTTCATCTAATACAAAGTTACTATATTTTGAATATTAGCAACTCTTTAGGGGATTGTTACAATTTCCAACTAATAACAGAGCCTCTTGAAAACGAGGTATTCATATGGACGTTGGTAGATGTTTTATACTATAGTATGACAGCTTCATATAATGTTAATAAATGTGGTCATTCTGAGGTTATGTTTGAATTTATATATTTATTTGAAGTATTACATTTTTTACAAATCTATTTTATATTCTTCCTTCTGCGCACGTATTGGTATCTGTTCTTTTACATTTGTTCTTATACCTACCTGAGGGTGTAGAAGTCATCACGCACTGTGTACCTTCCTTAGGGTGTAGAAATCGTCACGTACTGTATACCTACCTGAGGGTCTAGAAGTCATCATGCTCTGTATACCTACCTGAGGGTGTATGAGTCACACTGTATACCTTCCTGAGGGTGTGGGAGTCGCACTGTATACCTACCTGAGGGTGTAGGTGGAGTCATCACGCTCTGTATACCTGCCTGAGGGTGTAGAAGTCATCACGCACTGTGTACCTTTCTTAGGGTGTAGAAATCGTCACGTACTGAATACCTACCTGAGGGTCTAGAAGTCATCATGCTCTGTATACCTACCTGAGGGTGTATGAGTCACACTGTATACCTACCTGAGGGTGTAGGAGTCACACTGTATACCTACCTGAGGGTGTAGGAGTCACACTGTATACCTACCTGAGGGTGTGGGAGTCGCACTGTATACCTACCTGAGGGTGTAGGTGGAGTCATCACGCTCTGTATACCTGCCTGAGGGTGTAGAAGTCGTCACCTACTGTATACCTACCTTAGGGTGTAGAAATCATCATGTACTGTATAACTACCTGAGGGTGTAGAAGTCGTCACACACTGTATACCTACCTAAGGGTGTAGGAGTCACACTGTATACCTACCTGAGGGTGTAGGAGTCACACTGTATACCTTCCTGAGGGTGTAGGAGTCACACTGTATACCTTCCTGAGGGTGTAGGAGTCACACTGTATACCTTCCTGAGGGTGTGGGAGTCACACTGTATACCTACCTGAGGGTGTAGGAGTCACACTGTATACCTTCCTGAGGGTGTAGGAGTCACACTGTATACCTTCCTGAGGGTGTAGGAGTCACACTGTATACCTTCCTGAGGGTGTAGGAGTCACACTGTATACCTACCTGAGGGTGTAGGAGTCACACTGTATACCTACCTGAGGGTGTAGGAGTCACACTGTATACCTACCTGAGGGTGTAGGAGTCACACTGTATACCTACCTGAGGGTGTAGAAGTCACACTGTATACCTACCTGAGGGTGTAGGAGTCACACTGTATACCTACCTGAGGGTGTAGGAGTCACACTGTATACCTTCCTGAGGGTGTAGGAGTCACACTGTATACCTTCCTGAGGGTGTAGGAGTCACACTGTATACCTACCTGAGGGTGTAGAAGTCACACTGTATACCTTCCTGAGGGTGTAGGAGTCACACTGTATACCTTCCTGAGGGTGTGGGAGTCACACTGTATACCTACCTGAGGGTGTAGGAGTCACACTGTATACCTTCCTGAGGGTGTAGGAGTCACACTGTATACCTTCCTGAGGGTGTAGGAGTCACACTGTATACCTACCTGAGGGTGTAGGAATCACACTGTATACCTTCCTGAGGGTGTAGGAATCACACTGTATACCTACCTGAGGGTGTGGGAGTCGCACTGTATACCTACCTGAGGGTGTAGGCGGAGTCATCACGCTCTGTATACCTACCTGAGGGTGTAGAAGTCGTCACCTACTGTATACCTACCTTAGGGTGTAGAAATCATCATGTACTGTATAACTACCTGAGGGTGTAGAAGTCGTCACGCACTGTATACCTACCTGAGGGTGTAGGAGTCACACTGTATACCTACCTGAGGGTGTAGGAGTCACACTGTATACCTTCCTGAGGGTGTAGGAGTCACACTGTATACCTTCCTGAGGGTGTAGGAGTCACACTGTATACCTACCTGAGGGTGTAGGAGTCACACTGTATACCTACCTGAGGGTGTAGGAGTCACACTGTATACCTACCTGAGGGTGTAGGAGTCACACTGTATACCTACCTGAGGGTGTAGGAGTCACACTGTATACCTACCTGAGGGTGTAGGAGTCACACTGTATACCTACCTGAGGGTGTAGAAGTCACACTGTATACCTTCCTGAGGGTGTAGAAATCATCACGTACTGTATACCTACCTGAGGATGTAGAAGTCATCACGCTCTGTATACCTACCTGTGGGTGTAGAAGTCGTCACGCTCTGTATACCTACCTGAGGGTGTAGAAGTCGTCACCCACTGTATACCTACCTGAGGGTGTAGGAGTCGCACTGTTTACCTACCTGAGGGTGTGGGAGTCACACTGTTACCTACCTGAGGGTGTAGGCGGAGTCATCACCCACTGTATACCTACCTGAGGGTGTAGAAATCATCACGTACTGTATAACTACCTGAGGGTGTAGAAATCATCACGTACTGTATAACTACCTGAGGGTGTAGAAGTCATCACGGTCTGTATACCTACCTGAGGGTGTAGGAGTCGCACTGTATACCTACCAGAGGGTGTAGAAGTCGTCACCCACTGTATACCTTCCTGAGGGTGTGGGAGTCACACTGTATACCTACCTGAGGGTGTGGGAGTCACACTGTATACCTACCTGAGGGTGTAGGAGTCACACTGTATACCTACCTGAGGGTGTAGAGATCATCATGCACTGTATACCTACCTGGGGGTGTAGGAGGAGCCACACGGTATGACTTCGGAGGGGGGGAATGAGCTGCATGGTATGACTCCTGAGGAAGGGGGGGGGGGGAGTTGTATGAGGAGCAGCATGGTATGACTCCTGAGGAAGGGGGGGGGGGGGAGTTGTATGAGGAGCAGCTTGGTATGACTCCTGAGGAAGGGGGGGGTGGTTGTTTGAGGAGCAACATGGTATGACTCCTGAGGAAGGGGGGGGGGGGGGGAGTTGTATGAGGAGCAGCATGGTATGACTCCTGAGGAAGGGGGGGGGGGGGGGTTGTATGAGGAGCAGCATGGTATGACTCCTGAGGAAGGGGGGGGGGGGGAGTTGTATGGGGAGCAGCATGGTATGACTCCTGAGGAAGGGGGGGGAGTTGTATGAGGAGCAGCATGGTATGACTCCTGAGGAAGGGGGGGGGGGGTGGAGTTGTATGAGGAGCAGCATGGTATGACTCCTGAGGAAGGGGGGGGGGGGAGTTGTATGAGGAGCAGCATGGTATGACTCCTGAGGAGGGGGGGGGGGAGTCGCATGAGGAGCAGCATGGTATGACTCCTGAGGAAGGGGGGGGGAGTTGTATGAGGAGCAGCATGGTATGACTCCTGAGGAAGGGGGGGGGGGGGGGAGTTGTATGAGGAGCAGCATGGTATGACTCCTGAGGAAGGGGGGGGGGGGAGTTGTATGAGGAGCAGCATGGTATGACTCCTGAGGAAGGGGGGGGGGAATTGTATGAGGAGCAGCATGGTATGACTCCTGAGGAAGGGGGGGGGGGGGGAGTTGTATGAGGAGCAGCATGGTATGACTCCTGAGGAAGGGGGGGGGGAGTTGTATGAGGAGCAGCATGGTATGACTCCTGAGGAGGGGGGAGGGGGAGTTGTATGAGGAGCAGCATGGCATGACTCCCGAGGGGGGGTGTATGGAGCTGTGTGATATGACTCCCCAGGGTGTGTAGAAGGAGCTGCATGGTTTGTCTACCTGAGATGTCTCTTTTTCCCGTCTCTACGCAGCTGACTACAGAGTGAATTGATTCAGTAAGGCTGCCGCTCAGTATTTCCAGGAAAGTAATGTCGCTCATATCGGCCATATAGCTGGCTGTGGTTCATATTGTGGCTTTCCACGCACCGGAACCAGCGCACAGCTCTTCTGATTGGGGAACTGAACTTTCTGTTTTCCTCATGCAGATGACCGGGTCCGACAAGGCGCAGATCAGGAAGAGACCCCACAGATGATTGAAGCCAGGATTGACAGAGATGTTGTGAGTAGGGATCATTTGCTTTACGTCCGATAGTGATCAGCTAATTCTTTGGTCTTTTAATAATCTGCTCATTCATGACTTGTGTGATGTGATCTATTAGTAGTCTTTCAGCGATGACATTTATATCCAGTGGCACCATAAGGGGGGTGTGGGCTGCACCTGGGTGTCACCCGCCGAGGGTTAACACTAAAATGTCGGCTCCTGCCCAGTGACACTGTAACATTACGTGCAGCACCTGGCTCCTATCACCTCACTGCCCTGGGGCAGCCCGTATCTCCCGAAGCCCCGGAATGCCGAAAACGGATGTACAGGCCATGAGGCCACGCCCCCTCCTGCGAGACCATGCCCCATTTTGCCACCGCCACCCGCACCGGGTGTCATCAGGGGCAGTGACACCCCTATTTATATCCTATAACGCCTGAATTCCCGGTGACACAACCCCTGCACCGCCCTAGATTGCCCGTAGTGAAGGTCTGCTATGTAGGTAGATATAAGTCATATCCTCCGGGTGGTGTGATCTGGTAATAACAGATGGTGACACACAGAGGGGGATGAGCAGATCTCTAGTAGATCACATGTACACACCATACACCCTCAGCTGTACCGTGACATAAAGTAGATCACATGTACACACCATACACCCTCAGCTGTACCGTGACATAAAGTAGATCACATGTACACACCATACACCCTCAGCTGTACCGTGACATAAAGTAGATCACATGTACACACCATACACCCTCAGCTGTACCGTGACATAAAGTAGATCACATGTACACATCATACACCCTCAGCTGTACCGTGACATAAAGTAGATCACATGTACACACCATACACCCTCAGCTGTACCGGGACATAAAGTAGATCACATGTACACACCATACACCCTCAGCTGTACCGGGACATAAAGTAGATCACATGTACACACCATACCCCCTCCGCTGTACCGGGACATAAAGTAGATCACATGTACACACCATACACCCTCAGCTGTACCGGGACATAAAGTAGATCACATGTACACACCATACACCCTCAGCTGTACCGGGACATAAAGTAGATCACATGTACACACCATACACCCTCAGCTGTACCGGGACATAAAGTAGATCACATGTACACACCATACACACTCCGCTGTACCGGGACATAAAGTAGATCACATGTACACACCATACACACTCCGCTGTACCGGGACATAAAGTAGATCACATGTACACACCATACACCCTCAGCTGTACCGTGACATAAAGTAGATCACATGTACACACCA